>NW_026854135.1:0-98888 GCF_026571515.1 Ruditapes philippinarum
TAAAAAAGTTGTCCAACAGGCCACATGGTATCCCTTCGAATTAAAAGCTATTTTCCCCCCGAGAAATACACATCTTCTAAAATAGTGGCCGCTTAATTATTCAAAGCACGGTCTATTATAAATTCACCGAAAATTACGGACAAAAGCCGGATGGTGTGGCTTCTTCTTTCTACTACAATTGTCTGTTTTTATTTTTAAAACAAGGGTTCATTCATATTTTTGGAATAACATAAATAATATCAACGCCATTTAACGTTTCTTGTGGAACTTATTTTTCAGCTCAAGACCAATCTTGTAAATCGACTAAAATGGGGCTACCAGTGGGGAAAACAGGTTTTAAAATTAAAGTTAATATTGAGGAAAATTCATTTAAACTTGTTTTAAGCATAAAATAAAAAAAATGTTTGTTTGTTGTGTAAGATGTAAATTTATTTCATCTCGTGAACCTTAAAACCAGTATTCTTACTCGAGTCTGTGTCACTCGTGAGAATACTAGTTTTAAAGCACACTCTATGAAATAATATTTCATCTTACTCACTAACAAATATCCTCTATATCATGGCATATGGCATTATTATCATATTTTTCTTAATTGAGATAAACACAATAGTTTTTTAAATTTAATTTTACCCATGAAATATGGTGCTATATCAGTCAAATATATTTAATATTTTTTTACGAATAAATATGAAATATAAATATGAAAGTGGGCGGAGTCAAAACTCATATTTATTTTAAGGGACTACTTTCGCCGTTTTGTTTGAAAAGTCTGATAAATACAAAACAACTTTTTCTTGAATTTTGTTTTGAAAACTATCTAGCATGATAGAAAATGGTCTAAGAAAATTAATCCAAACAGCAATATCTTTAATTCAGTAATTAACGTTGTACAGACGCTTAAATAGTTGTTTACATAACGTCACAATGTAACGCCAAACAGAGCGTGCTTACGCAAAAGTTACTGCGCGCTGTACAATTGCAGTTGGTAACAACCAAGGGGATTTGTTACCATTATGAAATTAAATAAAAAAAGTTCTTTTTTCTTTTTTCGTGAAATATGGTATATATTTTCACTCAACATGATAAAATACCACATATTTTCACTCGCCGTACCGGCTCGTGAAATTATGTTGGATTTTGTCATGATTCGTGAAAACATATACCATATTTCACGCAAACGCAAAAATATCCTCTTAATATTCTCCAAATATGCAGACTTTGAATTTTAATCTCTTTATACCTATCCCAAAACTACAAAAAGATATTCTATCGACCCCCCCCCCCCCACCCGCAACAAACTATTTAAGAGAATAGAAAATAACTTATCAAAAATGAATACATAAAGTGACTTTATATGGCATTTTCTTTTGTCTACCTTGAATACGTTTATAGCTATTAAAAAATATAATTCTCAATGCATCAGCGCATGGTATTATATCTGTTCATCAGATATATATCTATCTATCCATCTTATAAGTTTATTTCAATATTCCATTTGACCAAATGATAATAACCTGTGAATATGAAAGTCCATTGTGTGCGATACAAAGTCAGCTGCTTTTAAAAAATTTTTTTTATATATATTATGACGAACGTATTTCATGCCCTATTATATTTTCTTCCTTCCTTCCTTCCTTCCTTCCTTCCTTCCTTCCTTCCTTCCTTCCTTCCTTCCTTCCTTCCTTCCTTCCTTCCTTCCTTCCTTCCTTCCTTCCTTCCTTCCTTCCTTCCTCCCTCCCTTTTTTCCTTCCTTCATTTCCGTACTGACGTGTGCCGATTCGTCGTCGACTTCAACTGCGCAAATTTAGCATTAAAAAATTTCGGGAACAATGTTTTTCGCAATTTAAATTCTCATATGATAATTATCAAGTTAATGATCGTATTTCAATTTTCTGTCCGATCGTGTATTTCACAACGATATCGGAATATTGGATACGTAGTTTAAAATGGGACTTTTATGTCATGTCAACATTAAGTGTATCATTCTTCACTAGATCTTTTAATTTAAGTAATGATAATGTATCAAAGCTATTCGACTAGTTAAATCGATAAATCGATGAAAAGCCTGCTTCCGACTTAAGCTATTAACCACTTAATGTTACAGTAAAATCGGCCCAATGGGTTCATTATAATGGTATATTCTGTATATAATCAGACTCCAAATGAAGTAATGTTTTATAATTCGATGTCAAAATGTAAAAGTCATAAAAGAACATGCTATGTATTTGTATTTTGCTACATAAAGAAAGAATGTTTTCTCACTTTTAACTAGATTATTATTATATTGACTTACAATCATAAAATAATTTTGAAATAATTGTGTGTATAATTATTCTGTTTTCTTGACAACATATAAATCATGTTATTGCCTCATATGAATGTTATATTATTATATGTATTATGTTACATGTATATGTGTATGGGCTGGTGGCCCGATTATACAACAAACGTTTGAATTTGACTTGAATTTGATTGAAGTTGTCAGAAATGTTGTTTTTAACAGTGTATTTACTAGGGAACACGAATCCGTGATTGTTTTCTTAAAAAAAAGGAAGAAATATTCTTATACTCGTTTTTGCACTGTTTTCTGTTGGACAAATGACACTACCAGGATTGATGAAATAGTTCATGGCCCTATGCACTTCCGGTAGTCAGAGAAACCAACTAATGGTCTTATTTTTCAATATAATATAATCTCCCTCTACACCAATGCACTTTGTCGACCTGTGCTTCAACTTGTTTAACCCTTCAAAATAGAACTCTCTTTTTTGGTCCTCAAAGAACTCATTGATCAACTCCATGGCACCTTCATTGCTTCCAAACCGTCTACCATAAAAACCTTGGTTTTAAGTTTCGAACACAGGTAGAAGTCAGAAGGGGTCAAGTCCGGAAAAAAATTTGGGGGATGGGGAAGAATTTCAAAGGCGCAGTCAGTTACAGTAGCCTTTGCAAGTCGGGATGTATGAGCTGGCGCATTGTCGTGCAGATGCAGAGCCCCTTGATTTAGTGTGCTCCTCCTTTTACGCACGTTTGTTTGACGCAGACGTCTCAATTCGTCTGCATAGTACGTACCATTTATGGAATTACATTGCTCGAGATAGTCAATCGTGATTATCCCCTGACTACCCAAAAAACTGAAGCCATCAACTTCCCTGCTGATGGCACCCTCTTGAATTCTTCGGAGGGGTGCGTCAGGGTGCTCCCACTGCATGCTCTGGTTTTTTTTGATTCTGGATTGAAGTGATGGATTCATGTTTCATCCTGAGTTACAATCCGATAGATAAAATCAGGTTCATCCAAGATATCTTGAGATGTCAAGCCTGGGCCGTTAATGGTCGTTAGTCAACTGTCAGGGGATCCATCTATCGGAAACTTTTGACATGTTGTAGACATCAGTCAGAATTGTCTGCACTGAACCTAAGCCTATACCCACTACCTTTGCAATGTTTCGTAGGTCTCGCCTTCTGTCGCACATGACCAGATTTTGCACAGTTTCGGCATTTTCAATGTTGGCGACCTCTTTTGGCCGCCTGGGCCGCGCATAATCTCCTATGCTCTCCCTTCCCTCTTAAATTCGCTAGCCCCTGTTTCACGGTGCTATAGGGAAGGGGGAATCCTTCCAAAGTGTATCCATGAAGTCTTCCTTGGGGATCATCCCTTTCTTACAGAGGTAATTAATGATGGCTCAGATCGTTCAGCACGACAGTAATGTTGTGTATACATGTTATGTGGTACTTTAAGTTTCTTCCTTTCGGCCATTTTCAACTTGGGTGGTTCCAGTATTCCTACTTGAATACTGTATAATCTCCCAAAGGATTTGTTGCCTGCTTTTTAAATTTGTCTTTTGACGTCTTATCTGTGATATGCAGGATTCATAACCTCTGATCCCCTTTCAAAATTCCATTTTATATAGTTCCGCCCATTGTTTTTCGTTTAGGGCAAAAGCATTCTTTTACTTGGAAACCATACGCCGCTTTTCATGGAATGGCAATCCTGTGTCACATTGAAGGTTCCATGATTACCGCCGTATGAACACATCTACGGATGTTTCTAAATTTCACCATTTTCGTGTTAAATGTTGAATTCTGCTTAAGCGGGTGCTAGGTGGCTTGGACGGTAACTTGCACTTTCCAGTACCGTCCATGAACAGGCTCAATCAAACCGAGACTGCAACATTTTCAATTTTGTTGTGTTGGACTTTCTTTAGGGATTCTGTTTTTTCTCTACCTTATTTCAACTTTTTCCATTTGGTCTAAATGACACACCCCTCTACTGCTCAAATTGTGTTTTGTGAAACTTAATCTTAGTAAAACCGCGTGTAACTCGGTCAGTAATCTTCAATACGATATCGGTTTCGACGTATCGTGTGTAAATGTCAGTGTTGTGGCTAGAAGTATATCGGCCGATAACTTTTTGATCATACCTCGTATATAAACTGTAAACACATATTGTTTTTCTTTATATAAAAGTTGTAGTTTACATCTAACTGTTTCTATAGATTTCCAGGTAAACAACTACTGGTATAACATGGCATCTGGAGAGGGACCCCTTCATATTGTAACACCAACTATATATAGTATGCCTTTAAGTAAACTAACTGGCTATGATGTATACCTGAAACTAGAAAATCTCCAGATACCAGGATCATTCAAAATCAGAGGCATTGGAAACCTAATTAAAAAGGTACCGTAATAAATGTATAGATATATGTGTTATTATTTACCATTTAGCATGCTTGTGGCAACTGAAGATAATCATGCATCCAATTCATCTTTGCCATTTGATCTAATTCTGCACTTATTGCTTACTGATCAGATGAATTGCTTTGTTATAAGTTCGTACTTATTTACTCAAGTTTGATTGTGTTTGAAAGCTATAAGCAAATTTAAACACTGTTAAATAAGTTTTTGGAACCAACCAGTACTGCGCAATGAGTGTGATGCTTGCTCTCGGAACTGCTTGTCCCTGATCGGATTTGAACCTTCTTGGCCAGCCATCCTTATATAACTAGTTTAAAGCATTAACTACTCGGCCACGCTGCCAATTCCAGATTGAAGAATAGGCACGTCTATTAAAGAATTTTTAAAGCATAAAAATAGTTAACAATACAGTTATCTTATAAACTGTTGTAATCAGACTTTAATTGAGTAATTATTGAAGAAACACATTGATCAAAGTGCCCATTTGATTAAGGTCAAGTAATTAATTTAAGCATTATTTATATCTTGTGTCTTTAAATCCCAGTCATATGTGTCATATTGACTTAAACAAGGATCAAAGCTATCCAGGGACTGAGAGGAAAATAGATTCTGCCGAAAATTGAAAAAAAAAACTTTTTAAAAATAAAATAGGCAAAGAACAATTCGAACCTGATATACAATGTATGGTCAAAGTCAAGGTTTGGTTATATTTGATTATTATGCTCCCCGTTTATAAAAAAAATAGTTATTTTGTCAATCGTTGTTTGACCTTATAGCAATTTTAATATCGATTGCTATTATTTTGGTGTGTTGGTACATTCTTTAGAAATCTTATTTGTGGGTAACACATTGTAGAGTGAAAGTCCATAAAGAGGTTGATATCTTTGTACAAAAAAGGAATGAAATATAACTGGTAGAACACAAAAAATAAGCCATTTGCTGTGTTTAATTGTAAATTATAATATTGGTTCCAGGCATCACAGCATGGTTGTAAGAAGATAGTTTGTTCATCAGGCGCAAATGTTGTCTTGGCAGCAGCATATGCAGCTAAAACACTTGGTATTCCTGCAACAATTGTGCTGCCCCAGAGTACCCCAGGATTTGTAATAGATAAACTCAGAAATGAGGTGAAAATATAAGATAATTTTATAAATCCATTTAAAAGGAGTCCCAAAGTGATCAAAAAGCCTAAAAGCATAAAAATTGATAGATACATAGATCAAGTAAACACATATAATAGATAATAAAGGAATACACTGAAAATTTCGTTTAAGTGAGATTTTTAGCCATATTTTTGTATCAATTTTGAAAGCAGCTCGTCCAGGCTTGGTTCACATACCCCCCCCCCCCCCCAAAAAAAAAAAGTAAATAAATAAAAAAATAAGATAAAAAAAACACCACCAAAAACAAATCCTCTCTGTGTTAAATGAAAGTAAAAAAGATTTTGAAACATTTTTCCCCTATACACAAATGTATACGTCTACCACGAAAAGGTCACCTAGTGGCCGTAACGCTATGTAGCTCTACTAGGACACACTGTAGAACAATCATAATGTCAAGTTCTGTAACAGTGCAGGCTACTTTGCTACTCCTTAAACATTATGCATTTAGCAAGTTGTTAATATCCTTCTTCTACCTTGTCCTAAATCTTAAATAGCTTACATTTAAACTTTTAAGCGGAACTGTACAAAGTAGATTTTGTACTTTAGTTTTCGACAAAAAAGTCGATCATCTCTGTTATTTTTTGCAAGATTTTAACAAGTTAAGAGTGTCCGAGTTTAATTATTTAGAGTGTCAATTATTTATATAATTAAGTTGTACTTCTGTTTATATGGTATATTTTACTGACAAAATTACAGTATGGAGCAGAGGTGTTGCTTCATGGCAAAGTATTGGATGACAGTCATAACTTTGCAGCCGAGATGGCGAAAGATTCAGGTGTGATTTTGATTGTTGAAACTGAAATTCAAAAGAATACAGTTTCTTAGCAAATATTTTAATGACCATTGAATCAGATTTTCTATGCATTACCTTTTAAAGGGACTCTACTGAAGTCTCGTCAATTGTCATAATCAAAAGTAAATTTTCACAAACCGATTTTTTTTTGTAAAAAAATGCCAACTTTTATAAAATTAGCAACTATTTTCTGCTGTTAAAATTCAGGTATAATGGTAAAAAGGAAAAAATTCATATTGGTATTTTTTCACAGATTGTTTGTTTGTACATCCATATGACCATCCAGATATATGGTAAGTTTCTTTGTTCTTGTTCTGGAACCATTAAACCAACCAGCTTAGAGTTCAATTTTATCTCAATTATTCGATGAATAGAGAGAGAGAGCTATTGTTCTCAGCCTAGTGTAAGCATTGCTGCACATTTTGGTTCATAGCCCATTATGTGTGAAAAATAGTTACATTGTACGTACTACCATTTCTTTTTTCTTTTTTTTTTTGAAAAACTGTTTATTTTGGTTTCTTGGTACATTTTCCAAAAACATAGTCATTTGATATATGCATATTTTGATATATGCATATACACTGTACTATAATCGTTTAAGTCGTTAGTGATGTTGGCAATTGATATAATTATAGTGAATAACATATAGTATTTTGTATGGATATCGAAATACTAAATTGTTTACATTTGGCTACCTTTGCGACAAATAACTGCAAGTTCAGAGCAACATTTTTGAATATGTATATTTGTACTATCACAATTGTGAAACAAGATGCTATATAAATTTAGGGAAGGACATTCAAGCATGATTGAGGAAGCTGCCCAGCAGATGCCATGTAAACCAGATGTTATTATTGTATCTGTCGGAGGGGGAGGACTACTCAACGGTGTTATGATGGGCATGAAAAAAGTTGGCTGGAGTGATGTCACCTGTATTGCTATGGAAACTATCGGAGCAGATTGTCTGAATGTATCACTTAAAGCTGGCAAAATTGTTACTTTACCAGATATAACTAGGTGAGATATTTATTATGTAAAGATGTTAAAGGTATTTATAAAGATGTATAACAATAGTTGACGAGGAAAAAAAACACAATTTGATAATAAGTAACATACTTTTCAGAAAGATCACTTGATACTGCTTGAAATTTGTAAAAAAATGTTAACTAATTTTCCAATTTTACTTACCTGTGGAATAAATGTTTTTTAAACAGTCCATATTATATAATTTCAACGTTGTTTTTTTTTGGTATTTTGCAATGTTTTTCATTGTTTCATTTTGGCTAAAAACATCATTTAAACCTATTTCTATAATTAATATTGTATATTAAGCTAAAGAATTTAATAAAGTTGTAATTGCAGTTTATTAGGATTGTATTTTATCTAAAATTGTTTCACTAAAAGAGTGTTAAGACCTTTAACTATACTATCTATTAGCTAGGGTTATATGTCGACCAAAATTTCGGTATAAATTTCTCACCACAAAGCAACTTAATCTACCAATTATTAAATTATTAAATCAACTTATTAGTATTAATCTTGCGTTTCTCCATTGTGTTAATATCGCAAGCTTAAGTTAAGGTTTTGCATTTTCAAAATGAACATTTGACTTTTTCTTTCAATCATTTTATAACAATTTCATTGTATTGTCATAAATTGTATTGTTAAATGAACTTGCTACATCTGATTTGTTACTAGTAGTAAAGTTATTATTAAAAATGTATTTGGTTTTAGGATTATTTTCCTTCATTCAATGATTCCAAATAAAATTAATTCACAGAACTTTACCAACAAACTCACTTTTGTTTAAAATTGAAATTTTTGATAATTAAATATTTACTTTCTGTCTAGAAGAAATACTTAAAATTATTTACGAATTGGCGCTACACAGGGGAATCACTTGCTTTATACAGACTTAGGTGTCCGCTCCATAACGTTTTGCCGAAATAACTGGGCACAAGTGATCACTATTAAAATTCGACATGCAGATCGCAATAAATTGGTTGCAACCACAAGGTCAAGGTTTCACTTAAAGATCAAGTGTAGAAAAGTCTACATTTCGTTTCCGCTTCATAACTTTTGAAAAAGCTGAAACGTATCATTGAAATAACATGGCACAAGCACAAGTGGTCACGATTTTCTATTATATTTCTATTCCAATGATCAAGATCACACTTGAATGTTAAGTGTTAGAAAGTCTACATATCGTTCCCGCTCCATAACCTTTAAACTGCTGATTGTTTTTAAATTACTTAGCACAAGTAATCACCATTTTGAGACGATGTGCAGAGCGCAATAATTGACTTGCTACACCAAAGAGAAGAACATACTTAAGGGTCAAGTGTAAAAAGTATATATTTCGTCTCCGCTCCCTTACCTTTAAACTGCTGAAAAATTTCTGAAATAACTTTGCACAAGTTATCCACAATATGAGATGATGTGCAGAGAACAATAATAGAGTTGCTACCCTCAAGGTCAAGGTGACACTTAAAGGTCACGTGTTAAAAATCTACATTTCAAAGCTGCTCTATAACTTTTAAACCGCTGCAATGAACGATTTTAGGTAACATGGCATGTTCAGAGTACAACAATCAGTCACTACCCTCAAAGTCAGCGTCACACTCAAAAATCCAATGTTAAAACATCTATTTTTCATGTCCGTTCTATAACTTACTGACAATTCAAAGGTATTGAAATTACTTGAACTATGGCACAATTTGCAGAGCGCGACATCTAGGTTGCTACCCCCAAGGTACATCCAGGTTGCTACACTCAAAGTCTATGTCACACTTAGAGGTCAAATGATAAAGTCCTCATTTTTTCTGTCCGCACCTTAACTTTTAAACTACAGACAAGTTTTTGAATGACTTTTGCACAAATGATCAACATAATGGCATGATGTGTGAAGCGCAATATCAATGTTGCTACCCCCAAAGTCTAGGTCATACAAAGATAATGCATACAAAGGTAAAATGTTAAAAGTCCTCTTCATTATTTTCTAACTACTGAATGTGTAATTGTATTGGCACAAATGATCATCATCACCTACAGAAGGCATCAGCAAGGTGGCTACCTCCACGGTCAAGGTTATATCATATACAGCATTCTTGTTATTCTCACCTGAATGATTTTAAGAAATAAAGACTATTACAAATAATACACCAGAGTCACAATAAAAGTATTGTAAGTTAAACCAAGACATATCACTAAAGCCCACGGAACATCAATTTTGCCCAAAGCATGATACAACAAAGTATGTAAGAAACTTGGCAATATATGTAGTCTAACTTTACCCATAGTTTCCAAGACCTTGACCTAAAAATTCAAACAAAATAAGAGGATCTACAAATGTATCCCTATGAATATGGAAGATAATTGGTCAAAAGCTATAACCAGACCATTGTGATTAACAAATGTGCGTATGATATGCATGGCACAACATCATGGTCATGGTTGGTTACAAATAGAAACGTGCTTATTCTAAATCGCAATCTGTCTAATGGTCTTCTAGATTTAACGGCAGATGTCTTCTTCATATTAGAGCTCATGTCATATATCCAATCATTATTCAGTGGTTTTGGTCTGCTTACTTCACACTTAACCATCTGCTGCCTTTCTCAGTTGGTCATAGGACAGACCATGTAGGCATATAAAAAAGGGAAACAATAATATCTACCCCACGAAAAATAAAGATTAAGGTTTCAACATTTAAGATATCCACACTGCTTTTGAGAAATAATATTGGCATGATAGTAATGACACACGTTGACATGCTTTAAGAATATAATTCAATTGAAATATAAAATAAGGTGCATATACGTCTGTGAGTTTCACACAGTGGATGTAGTATTAGTATTTTTCTTCTCTTATGTTCAATAAGAATCGAGCTAATGCATGGTACATAAATAGGGTTTTTTTTGCAATTAAATTGACTGATCAATATATATGTTATAAAGAAGGGAAACTTCATTATATTTTCAGTATAGCTTGTCTTGGAGCACTATCCCCATCTGCAAAAACTTTTGAACTTGCACAATCTTATGAGAAGTTTCATTCTGCTGTTGTTGAAGATAAAGAAGCAGTTTCAGCCTGTGTTAGATTTGCAGGTTATTTTTCACTTATTCTTTTCGCAAGGAAGCTGTACAGCTAGCTTCAGGAACATCAATGGTTCTACTCAGGTACCCTTTTATACCTGAAATAAAAAAATAAGGTATTTCTCCACAATTAAAGTTTGAAAGTTATCATATGACCTATACTATGTTGGTGACACATGAAACCCAACCGAAGCAAAGTTTTGCATGGTAAAGCATTGACGTATCTCTTACAGAGAGCATTGTTTGAAACAAAACGGATTCATATATGAGCTAGAATTTGATGTAACTTGTGTTCTGATGCAACTTGTGTAAATTTGTGATTATTTTGTCTCCCTTGCATTGATTCGTAATAAATACTGAAATACTTGAATGTTTATATTATGTTGTTAATGAATATGGTCATCTAAAATGAAGAGTAATTCTTTGAAAATTAACAGTATTGAATTAATGTATACATTTCTGTTTTGAGTTATAGATAAAGTTAACTGTTTAACTGTAACATCTGTTTCTTTTTTATTCTCTATAGATGATCACAAAATGTTGGTAGAGCCAGCATGTGGGGCCAGTTTAGCTGCAATGTATGAAACAATTATACAGGACTTACAGTCTAGCGGGAAACTAGGAGACGTAAAGTCAGCTTTAGTTATTGTATGTGGAGCGGGTTCTGCTACTCTTGAACAGCTGCAGGCTTGGAGAGATATGTTTAACTTGTGAGAAAAATAAAAATGTAAATATGGCATATTTTGGTGCAATATAACTCTCCTTCATTAAAAAAAACGCAAACAATCCCAAGAAACAAACAATTATTATAATGCATTTAAAAGCTGCTTCCCATAAAAAACAGAGGATGCTGAAAATATACATTTTAGCTTAAATATTATCATAATAATATTGGTGTTGGATTATACAGGGTCCTTCATATTTTCATGAATAAGTAACCATTGTCATGTTGTTATTATTGATATATTTTTTTCTCTTAACGCATGCATTTGGACTTAGTAAGAACCAATGTTTAGTATACTTTATATGTTTCAGTGTTGCTCATGTTATTGACTGTCGCCATTACTGCTTATAATTAAGACTTAAATTACACATAGAAAGTTATTAATTATAATCGAATAATACAGAAAAAACTGATTGAAAAGTTTATAAATTTCTTTTATCTTGCGATACTTCCATGTTATCTATCTTAACATTCCTTACGTTAAAATACTCGTACGGTCACATTCTATATTTAGTATAGATAAATCGGGAAGATGTTACAGTATTGCTTTTATTGACGTTCTATAATTAGTAAAGGTACATGGGGGAGATTTATTGCTTTTATTGACGTTCTTAATTTAGTATAGGTAAATGAGAGAAGATTTATTGCTTTTATTGACATTCTATATTTAGTATATCTAAATGGGGAAATTTCATTGCTTTTATTGACGATCTGTATTTAGTATAAGTGAATCGGGGTGGATTTAATATTGCTTTTATTGACGTTCTATATTAAGTATAGTTATTGGAAAGTTTTATTGACGTTTCGTTTTTAGTATAAGTAAAAAGCGATCATTTATTGCTTTTATTGATATCATAGCAGTAATTGCTATTTAAAACTAGTGTTTTTTTACTTATTTGCTGTCAATATTTTTTTCGAAATAAAACATATCAAGACAGTTAAGATCGGTTGTCATTAAATTGTGCATAGCGAGAGAAAAAGTGACGACTCATTATGTAGAAACAAGACCTCGGGTGAAAATCCCTTATGTTGGGAAAATGTGTCCCTGCTATGTTAATTGCTAACACATGTCTTTTGTTGTTGGCTAAAAGGTGACAAGCAGTAAAAAAACAACTATGCATGCACAGATTATAATATCAGTCATATGTTTCGGTACTGATCGGAATATCCGTCCCGAGTGGATCAGCTCATTGGGCAGTAATGAGGTTTGCTAACTCGGGAGGATGGCGCTAACAAGAGCCGTGTTTGTTTGTTGCCGTCACAAAGCATGATGCATTGGCAGTACTGTCGTACCTCCACCAATCACCAACGAACGAAGAATAGCATGAACGCTGAGATCTCGAACATGAAATTTCCAGCGCCGAGCTGAAATAAAACTAAAACACGCACACGAACGCACACACGCACATACACACACACCTTACCTTTTGTTAGGCTTTTTGTAACCAACTTGTAAATGTCCTCTCGACATTCTACTGTACAATGTACATGTATATTCAAATTTAGGTAGCATGTCTTTTTTTTTTAGTTCCATGTAAAAAAATCCTTATATCAGTCTATACAACTGTATCCAAGGTAATTATGTGTCGAAGACCTTAGATCAATATCCAGACTGTTTTGATACAATTTAATTTCTAAGTCTGTATTCTACAAATACAAATATAGGTCTGTATTTATCAAAATTAAATTGGATTTTTTTTCTCAGTTTGATATTTTCTAAATATCTGTAATACAATGTGTATATCTAAAATACAGGTCTTGTCTCAATTTTTTTTTTAAATACGCCTGTATTTCTAGGTCAAAACATCAGATTCAGCAAATACAGAATTATTAACCTATAGTTTTTATATATAAAAACAGGTGTTTTTCAGTATTTTTACAATATATATAACTTTGTTACCATCAAGTATAATAAGGAATTGATACTCGTTTAAATTTTTGGACATCGAAAATGATAACAAAGATAGATAGAGTATGTACAATATACGTTTTGGACTTTGAAAATGAAAACTTGCATATGCATGGTAGGATATGCATTTGATATAGGTATTTCGGGCGGAAAAATGAAAACGATGCTATATATGGTATGATATACATATATATCTGATGTGGATTTTCCAAACTGGAAATAGAAACGAGACTAAATTAATTCAATTGAAACAAATAAAGAACATCATGTGCTTGAAATACTGAAAGCTCATTTACGGTGCATATCCATATCGGTACCCTCTTTGCGAAATCTGATCAAACGGTACCCTCTTTGCACATGCACAGGCCATTAAAAACAAACCAGCGATGGATAACAATCCAGTAAAATTTCATTGTTATAAGGAAAGGAGGTATGACACGTAGAAAAGATGTATACCACGGAACACTAGACTGTTTTATTCATGTGCTGATTTGTCATGTGCCTGTTTTTCATGTACTGCAACTTCTCAATAAGCTACAAAAATTCGACATGTCTTGCTACGCCCATCATCTCGACATATTTTTCGGGCTGAAATGAACCTTTAACTTGACCATATATGCATCATACATATTTAATATGTTTATTTATATATCATCTTCAGACAAATGGCAGAATATTGTCAAAAATAGATGTAAGATTCATAAAAACAACATACTTTCGGCTTTTGCAGCGGCATGGGTTACCTCTCTGCTTTGAATTTTTATATCACAGGTACCCTATCATTGTTTAACACATAGGTACCCTCAAAGCACGACATACGCTTTTTTGCGTCAATTGTTAAGTTTGAAATATTTCTTATTTTTATGTACGTATATATACTAAAATGTAATTTTATGTACGTATATATACTATAGTGTAATGGTACGGAGTTCTGTTTTTCACTAATGTGAATAAATAAAATAGAAGAATACAACTGTAAACTTACGATGCTTAATCTTAAGTGGCAGTGGCAGGAATCGCCTGTCATAAATAAGAACTGCCCATTCAAGCATTCACGGATTTATACTGCATGTAAAGGTCAAAGTAAACGAATCAGATGAAACTGATATATCATTAATTTACAGAGTATGCAGCTGAGAACGCCAATTTTGTATCATATAACAGATGTGGGCTCCAGTCTCACTAGGTGTTTCCGGTAAAACATTAAAAAATGATGTAACATTCACTCATAAACTTATCCACCGCTTCTGCGACGAAATCTCCATCGCGACCGATTCTACAAAAGCTATGGCAAGTGTGATAATTATTGCATTAATATTTATTATTTTACATTCCTTAGTAAGAGTTGATTACACAGTCCCGTAGCTACTGTCGGACATAGTTTATAATGTCCTCATTCAATTGCCTGCCACTTCGCAACGTCTCTCTAGGCGATTGACGTCACCAACGTCCCTGACAATTTCTTCTTTCTGCCTCTCTCTTATTTTTCTTCTTTTTTTTCAATTTCTCAATTACCCTTTCTTAATCATTTATTTCAATCAAAACCTGTGCTGTGGCTACCTTTCCCTTTTTCGATTATCCCTTTCTATGTTTTGGACAGTTTCTCGACTTACTATTGACAGTTTCTCGACTTATCATTGACACAGTTTCTTATTGATCGAATTTCGTGACGTCCCGACGGCATAATTTTAACGCGAGTTTTTCTTTTATAAGTGACATATGAATTATTGTGATTGCACAGATAAATGTGGTTTAAATGAAGTCATATTTTCTGACAACGTCAACGTCTAATATGGCTCATGACGTTTCGACTTTTTTTGAAATCTAATTGTGTCATATTGTAAAATATAGCTTTATACAGCGCCTATTGTCAGCGCAAGTTTATGCACTGCGCCGGAGTGCGTTGTCATGGTTTTTGTATTTTCTAATCGCAGATCAGGAAATTCAATGCTATCATTCAATCTCTGACACAGAATTTTCACGACAAACCGAACAACAAGTAGTTCTCAAAACAGCTTAAAACTATCGATTTTAAAGGAAGAAATATTTTTATTTTGTTACAAGTATCCAACAAATTACAACGCATTCAAAGTTTAAAAGTAGCGTTTGGTTATAGAAATATCAATAAATGCAGAATCACAAATTACGCGGATGAATATCATTTTTATCAATGAATGCTATTTTTAGCGATGTCGATGACCGAATACTGCAGAGCGTTTTGTTGCAGACCGTGAGTAGTGGAATATATACATCCAAAATAGACACATTTTCACGGGCGAGCTTAAAAGGGGAGTAATGTGAAGCGTGTTTGAATTTGGTATGATGCTGTAATAAAATTAGTGATACTTTTTGAAAAAGATCAAAGAAATTTTGCATATTTATTTACCACATCAGCGTACGTTCTTGTATAATATCTATATGGTTCACTTCATGCCCATAGTCGCAATTATGGGTCAATGCCTGTTTGACTTAATTAAGCCTGCTCTGTAACTCTTTGAATGGTTTTATAGAATTTTTAACAAATCTAAACCGCATTGAGCGGACATGCATCCTTTTTCCTAAATGTTATTTTGCGCAAGGAGGCACTGCCTCTATTAATCTTTTCATGAGTAGCATTACTTGCAATATTATTCATTTCAAGTCCCCGAGAAAATAACAATAACCGTTAATAATCGACTTATTGATAAAAATTCAATAATCCATCTTTTGGCATGTCATTAAAAATGCTGATGAAACGGCGTTTAGCGTTATACTGGCGCGACCAAAGTATTTACATCAATATTTTTCTGTGTCACAGTATGACAAAATATAAATACGCCTCTTAGTTCACGGCACTTAACACTTTGAAGCAAGAAAGAAAACAACACATGAAACTTAGGGTACAAAAATTGTTATAAGCTGTAACATATATGTATTTTCTGCTGTATGACACAAGTAAACAACAATTAATATATTCAGTATAAATGAGCCAGACGTAGACCATATGTTGGCCATTTTGAAAACAGTATGTCATCATTTAAATCGCAGTAATGGTGTTAATTTTTCAGTTTTTTCATGTTTCAGTCAAAATTTCTACATGTTATTTTGCATAATTTTAAATATTTAAAGTATGTTTACATTATACCTCAAAATTTATTTTTTCAACGAACAAGAACATTTAGAAAATGATGATTGTTTCAGACGTATGCACAAATTTAACGAACTTTTGTTGCTTTTTGCAAAAACTTGTAAAATGTTGTTCTATTTTATGTAAAAATCTATAGATTTTAAATATTTTGCACAAACACTTTGTTGTTCAGGTGTTTCAATTAAATATGTCAATTCTGACCAATTTTAACACTGGTCACATAAAAACATGCCATTACAGTGACATAAGTAATGACGCGGAATTAGTGATGTTGAGTACAAATCAAAATCTATTTTAAAGTCAAAGGTGTTTAGATAATGTTCCCCGTTACACAATCATAATGAATTCTGAGGTAGGAAGTTACTCACAAAACATATGCAAAACGAAGTGTTTTACAAGAACAGACGACCAAGTGACTAAAATAGCCCTTACTCGTTTTTCAAACAGTTGGGCTATAAATGGTTCATTATGAAACATTAGACAATAATGATATATCAACATAATTATTACATTGACACGAAAGTTTATTTTTCAAAAAGTAAACAAGACATACATGTACATTACAAAGTTATTATTTCCTTTTCCAAAACCCTAACCTGCTGAAAGCGAGTCCAGAATAGAGCTAGTCCAGCAGTCTGATATGGTGCATGATTGCATCTGCGCGACAACTGTCGTCTGCTAGGATTCTTCACGCCATTTCCTGCTTAACGTCTGCTCAATGATCAATAAACATTTTTTTTACCATCAAATCGAACAATAGTCTGAAATATATTAGTGATAATATTTAAAAAATATACAATTTTATCTAGTTTTTTGTCTTTTAAAAGATATCCAGTGATGTTTTCTTACGCCATCTGAAAACAAACGAAAAACCAAAGAACAATAATATTATTACTAGTCTTAAAATGTCGCATTCTGCATCTAAAAAATCAGTATATATAATTTTTTAAAATGTCGCATTTAACACCTAAATATCATTATTAGAAATGTGTCACATTCTAAATCTAAAAGAATCAAAGTTATCTTTAATATATTGTCGCATTCTCCACCTATATATTAATATAATTAACAAAAATATCACATTACTCATATTTTAAAAACATCAATATGATTATACATGTACAAAATTTGGTATTGTACAGCTGAAAATTCAATATAACTATAAATGTATCTCCCATTTCTAATGAAATTGATATAACTATTTGAAATGATGAATACAGTAATGACAATTCGACTAGTATAACAAAATCCAAAAATTTCAAATCGATCACAATGTACCAGCAAAGAATCAACTGTCTTATCGACCACCAATTCCCAAACTATTCCGAAATAAGGCCTGAATTTTCGACAAAGAAAAACTACGTTAACACACAAAAGACATTAACAACTCCAACAAAGACAAAGAAAAACTACCGTTACACGCATAAACAACTCCACAAAGAGACAATTGATGTCACATTTTGATAACATTTTTTATCCCTTTCTTAGTGCTTTTAGACCTGGTTATGGTTGCAATACAGCTCTTTTAAAAATTGTTGAAGACTGGAAGTATTTCTTGGATAAAAACCAGTATCTGGCAGCTATCCTAACGGATCTCTCAAAAGCCTTTGACTGCTTGCCTCATGATTTATTATTACTTAAAATGAAATTATATGGTATGTCTGAGCAATCACTCAATCTTATTAAAAGTTAATCTGTCTAATAGACAAACAATGTGTAAAGATAGGAAATATATGTAGTGATTATCAAAACATAATTAAAGGCGTCCCACAAGGCTTCAATACTTGGACCGATTTTGTTTAATATTTTATAAACGACATTTTTCCTTTTCATAAATAAAAGTCAACTGTATAATTATGCGGATGATAACACTCTTTCTTACTCAAGCACTTGTAAAAACAGACTTGGTTAGCACTTTAGAAAAAGATAGTTTAACTTTGATAGACTGGTTCTCAAAAATCAAATGAAGGCTAACCCTGAGAAGTTCCAGGCAATAGCTCTTGGGAAGAAAAACCCACCAGCAAGAAAATTAATTTTAAATTCAAAAATATAGAAATATCATGTGATGATGAAGTAAAGCTGCTTGGTGTAAAACTTAGATTTTATGTTAAATTTTAATTCACATGTTGTCAAAAATATATGTAGGAAAAGCCTCTAAAACAACTGAATGTACTAAAGAGAGAATTGGTAAACATCTTAATAGGTTAAGCAAGACTCACAATATACTACTCTTTTGTCATGTCAAACTTTAATTATTGTCCTCTTACTTGGCATTTTACCAATGAATCAAACACTAGGAAAATAGAAAAAATTCAGGAAAGAGCTTTGAGATTTATTTATGATGATTTGATCAACTACTTGGAGAAGTCTGGCCTTATTTCTTTGAAAGTTAGGAGATTAAGAGCAATTGCTTTAGAAACATACAAAAATTCTAAATGATATGTCTCCTGTTTATTTAAATGATTTACTACATCTTAAACATTCGAAATATAATTTTAGGGACACACCAATATTGTTGAGGTACCTTTACCAAGAAACTGACAGATATGGTAAGAAATCTTTCCGGTATTGCCGCTGCCAAACTTTGGAATCAACTTCCAGATAATTTTAGACAAAACTTCATCTTTTAACCATTTTAGATCATTGATAAATACTTGGCAAGGGAGGGAGAACTGCTTCCTGTACTTCATGTAATACCACATAACGCATGTACATCATCAAAAAAAGAAAAAAAAACAAAATGTTGGCAGCGACATGCTTGATGTTTCAAGTTTTTAGTTACTTCTGCTTTGTATTTGTTTTATCACTGTGCTTGTTCTCATTATCTTATATGAGCTGCTTTTGTGTGCTTTTAATGTGATAGATTTATTTCTATTTTTTATGTGCTATGCTTTTGTGTGCTTTTACTGTAATAGATTTATTTCTATTATATATTTTTATGTGCTATGTATCATCTTTTATATACATGTATAACTTGAATGTTTGTGTGTATGTTAATGTCAGGATTGATGTTCATTATGCATATTTTAACCTTGTCATTCTATTGCTTAGTCTTTACCATGTTTTATTTATTTATATATAATTTGCTCCTTTTATAAGTTGGTTTGTCTATGCATTTTATTGTGTGTATGTATGCCTGATGTTCCTCTGCTTAAATGTTTGTATGTTTTATATAAGCTGTGATGTGTGATCTTAACCTTTAGTATGTATATTAATGGTTTTTTTTAATAGATCTAATATGTATTACCTCTTACTTTTGTATGCTAATGATGAATGCTAGTACAGTGCTGTTTGTCTACTCTATTTGTTAATGCAATGCTATTTGTCTTATTTTATCATAACCATTTTCGTCATTTATCATATCTTAAACATGTGTTTTATATTATTGTAGTCGGTGTAAAAAGCTCATCAGAGCTTATGTTTATTGTTGATGTATCCGACTTATAAATAAATTTTACTTGACTTGACTTGACTTGAACTAAAACACCGATCCCAAATCGAATAACCCCAATCACACACCAACTCCAAAAAATTGAGAAAGAAACCAAAACAACCAAATTCGAGATAAACGCACACAAAATATCGTCAATATACATAAACATAAAATAATGTTTTCAATTTTGACAAAAAAAATCTTTATTTCTAAAATAAAATTTTGTATTTCTACGCAATTTCAGTTACTGACATAATATCATTTACATGTATATATGTATATCAACTTTCTTATAATGTCAAATTTTCCAAATGTAAATTGAACTAAAAAAGTATGCTGTTCTTACGTTGCATAATGTGTGCTGTCCTTGTTCCACAAGCATGGCCCGATATAGTATGATTACTTGCAAGTTCATTGGTTCCTTTTGAAATTTCATCTTCTGAAACTGATAAAAGTTACGAAGAAAAGTTTAAACTCATTTGTCAAAAATAACTAGTTTCTAAAAAAGCTAGTTTCTATAAAAACTAGTGATGGTTGCTCATTACAATGAACAACGTCATTTACACCCATGGACGTCCTCATCAATATTAACAACAACATTGTCATCAACATGGCCATCATTTTTATATATCACACGTCAGTCATCCGTGTCAATACTTTGTTAGACCTTGTATCATAGTTTTGGGACCTTTCTGTTGAAAATGTGTCCGAGTTAAATCATATACATATTTATGCACAGAAAAGAATTCGGAATTGAAGGCCTACAGTAAGTGAATCATCACATGTACATGTAACTAACTAATAATCATACTTATAATTAATTTGCATCTTGTAAAATAAATCATTTATTATGGTTGAAAAATTATAAATTATTAAAGAGTAGATGGATTTCGTAAGCTTGACGTCTATTAGAAAGTATCATTCATAAAGACATATTTTAAATGAACAAAAAAGATTTGCTCTTTTCCTAGTTACTGCAGCACAAAAGCGCCTAAAATTGTTTCCTTGAACGGCTTTCAGCGTTATTCATTCTTGCCGATGAATGGCTGTCGATGTTATCATTCAAAAAAGGTGAACGGCTTATGACATTACTAAAATTTTGATTACACTCAAACTTAAATACCCTATAACTTTAACAAAAAAGCGTTTATGAAGGTATGATTCGGAATATTTAATTACGAAATGTTGACGTTTACGAATCGTCTGATAAAAGGATTTATTATCATGAGAAAATATAAGTTTTTGTGACTTAAAATAAAAATGCCACAACTCATCGGATAGTATGGTTATTTTCAGACAAAATTCAAGTGAAATAAAGTTTGAATAGGGTCAAAAATATGTTAGCATGCTTCTATTGATGTTGACTATGAATCCATAACATCGATTTACTCAACACAGTTGGGATATGTTAGAAATAGATGATTACTTACCTCCATGCCCCGACATGTATATACTGGTATAGCTGTCTACGTTGGAACTGCTGTCTTCCCATTTGATTGTACGGTGTGCGAATGTGACATTTGGTCCAATACGACTGTTCATCGACACTGAGACTACGACAACAATTGATAAAAAAATTAACTTTAATCCTACAACACTTGAAATCCCTCACCTCATCACACTAAGCATCAGGTGGTTTTGATTAGATGGCTACAATGGTAAGTAAATATGAATTATGATCATAATGGTCAAAAATACCGTTAACTATGATCGAAACTTCACATGAAAAATTAAAAGTTTAACATGTATAATTCTTATGATTAATGCTAATCTATAATTATAGTCCTATTTCGTGGAAAATTTAACTTTGTGTCAAACAAATTGTACCTTACGAAAAATGTTTGATAATTTACAAATTTTATGTGATACAATAACATTTCCCGGATTTTCTGTGAAATATTTCCATTCTTTCCTTTAAAAAAACAACAGTAACGCTTTTCCGATTTTCATGTGTAATAATATTACGTTTCGGTTATATAGTTTTAATAAAATATAAAAATAACTTACATTTTTGTTCAATAAAAGAAACAATTCCAAACCTCCCATACTTTCGTTTCCGTCACATCCCTCTCACAAACTTCACGCAAATGTAGCTAACAGTAAAGTGCATGGAAAATCACTCGACCATGAATCTTGAGCGCTCGGGGACAATAACTGATTGATTCTCACCAAAAAAACTTTACTAAACAATTCCGTTAAAGACGCCAGCAAAACATTTTCCGATCTCATTTCAGTCACACGATTCAATTTGCTATGTATTTAATATATAAAACTATTGTTCCCCGCCTGGATTATTTTGTAAACGTGGTTGGCATACCATCACGTGACATGCGCGAAACAGTTTTTATTCGTCATTCGAGCATTAAGACGCAAGAACAGTTGGAAGTGGTAGCAAAATCAAAAAATTAAAGAAGCTGGGACATGAAAGTTAAAAACGGTATATAATAAGTTTGTTCAGGTATTTAGCACGCCCGTTTAACTCACAACGAGTGAAAAATGTCCATCGGTAAAAATGTTGTGAGCAACTTCCGTTCCTCGCTGTGAGCACCCATCTTTGACGTGTGACACAATAAACAAGGTGAGTTTTTCATAATTTTTGAAGATTACAGACATTTATGTAAAAATATCGAAATGCAGTTAGCTAGCGATATGTTTTCCGAGTATGCACATGTAAAGATATTGCCTGTTGGTGGACAATTTGATGGAAATACCGTGCGACGCAGTCACTCGGGGTAGCAGGAAAACTGGAGACAACTTCTCTTTGGACCTAATTTAACATTGAAAACGTCGATTCTGGTGACGTTTTGTGCATACTAACATAAAACAGATGCCCACAAGTCTTCAGCGTAAATTAATATCTGAAAGTCATCATTGAAACGAAGATATACCCTTTTTTGCTTTAATCCTCGTTGTGAGCACCATAACCTCGTTGTGAGCAAGACAAGCGCAGTGCGTGTATGGTTTTAATATGTAATTCAGATGGTGAAAATATAATTTTCAATCTACCACAGCAATTAAAACGTTTTTGCACAGCAGCATTTCTTTGCAAGACGTTGTGCATACCCCAAAGGGAGGCATATTAGTTTTGAACTGTCCGTCTGTTAGTCCGTCAATCTGTCCGAAAACTTTAACATTGGCCATAACTTCCTTATTAATATACGGATTTGATTCATACTTGAACACAACATCCCTTAGCACAAGACTTTCCTACGGACCTGTACTTTTTACCTTGGCCCCTGAATGGCCTTTACCTTGAAGGTCAAATTGTCCAAAAACATTTAAGATTGGCCATAATGTCCTGGCATAATGTTTAGGCACAACACATCTTTGGACAAGGGCTTTCATCTATCCTATATTCTTTTGACATTGACCCCTGAATGACCTTCACCTTGAAGGTCTCAAATTATCCAAAAACTTAAAAATTGGTCATAACTTCCTTATTAGTATACGGATTCTACTCATATTTTGAAACTACACCCCTTTAGGCAAGACCTTCAAACGGATCTGTATTTGTTTTTACCTTGTACCCAAAATGACTTTCTAGAACATCCAAAAACTTTAACATTGAGCATAACTTCTTTAGTAAGTGAAATTAATTCATATTTGGACACAATGCCCCTTTGGACAAGACCTTCCAACTGACCAATATTTTTTTCACCTTGACCTTGAATGCTTCACATTGAAGATCTAATTGTCAAAAAACAAATAATCTATTTGGTCCATAAATCAAAGGACAACGTGCCACTTCAGGGGCATTGTCAACTTACCGTGATAGTTCTTGTTTTACATAATTTGGTCAGTCTTCAGCTCAGGATAAACACATGTATGTGTATCACACAGATTGTGAAATTGTTGAAATGTTCATAAACTCCCCGTGATGTTCACTCGTGCCATACTAGAGTATACGAAATAAAATAGCTGATTTACCTCCACTGATTAGTTCTTCTGTTAATCTGATGACTTGTGAATATGAAGAATAATTTTCAAAAACGAAAAAAAAGAACTATTGCAAAGAAAAAGAACTATTGTACAAAAACGTTTTGATTGCTTTTTGTAGACTGAAAATTGTATTCTTGTCATTTGAATTACATATTAAAACCAGACAAGCACTGCGCTTGTCTTGCTCACAACGAGGTTATGGTGCTCACAACGAGGATTAAAGCAAAAACATGTATATCTTCGTTTCTATGAAGACTTTCAGATAATAATTTACGCTGACGACTTGTGGGCATCTGTTTTATGTTAGAATACACAAAACGTCACCAGAATCGACGTTTTCAATGTTAAATTAGGTCCAAAGAGAAGTTGTCTCCAGTTTTTTTGCTACCCCGAGTGACTGCGTCGCACGGTATTTCCATCAAATTGTCCACCAACAGGCAATATCTTTACATGTGCATACTCGGAAAACATATCGCTAGCTAACTGCATTTCGATATTTTTACATAAATGTCTGTAATCTTCAAAAATTATGAAAAACTCACCTTGATTATCGTGTCACACGTCAAAGATGGGTACTCACAACGAGGAACGGAAGTTGCTCACAACATTTTTACCGATGGACATTTTTCACTCGTTGTGAGTTAAACGGGCGTGTTTAGTTAAAGGAGCTCCACTGAGGTCCTAAAACCTAAACTCATAAAAAAATAAATATTTCAGGAGTGGCGGTAGCCACAAGTGAAATGTGGTAATTTTCATGCCACAAGATGAAAATAAATCATGCATTTGTAGAAAAAAAAACTTGAATTTTCTGTTTATTATATACATTTGTCTCTATTTTTAAATTACAATTTTGGAAGACTATTCCTTATATTTTGTGTACTTGCAGAATTTAAAAGAAAGTCGTCCGGCAAGACACCAGTGATAACACGGAAAATATATTACAGTGAATATACGAAAATGAAAATAAGCATTTTATTTCATCAATATTTCATTTATAGGTATATAATAAATATATTTACTCAGATTTGATTTAGATATAAATAATTTTATTTTGTCACGGATCTTAATTACAATGTAATATATTAATCCGCCATTTTGTGTATTTCGATCTTGTCCGATTTGGGTTAAAAGCGTTTAACCACTTTTCATTTTTGGGTCATTTTGCACTTATACTGGAAAAATGGAGTGAGCAAATAATATCTTAAATCATGCACACAAGTAAGGCCTATGGTTCAGAGTGCATCAATAGTATATAAATCTCGAAAAAGATATTACCAGTTTCGTCATAGCAATAACGTTTATCAGCGATGTAGATTTATCTATATCTCTGCGTTAGTTTTAAAAAAAATCATACCCTGGTTTGCATATTTTAACTGGAACAATAATATATACTTTTTTGTCCCGGATTTTAATTAGAATAGGAAACACATTCGTGACACATCTGCGGATGTTTCTAAAATAAAAACTTGCACTTTCCAGTACTGTCCATGAACAGGCTCAATTAAACCGAGCCTGCGACATTTTCAATTCTGTTGTGTTGGACGGACTTTTTTTAGGGATTCTGTGTTTCTCTATTTTATCGGGTCAATGCGCGCCAAAAATAACAAGAGGGCCATGATGGCCATGTATATAGGCCCCCGGAGCGGGGCCAGTTTAAAGCCCAGGGCTTTTATTTGAACAAACTCGGTAGACATCCATTAGAAGATATTTCATGCTAAACATCTAAGGTCTAGCTGGTCAAGGTTTTTCTTTACACATATAGTTAAAAACAATGATACACTTGGGGCAGGGCCAGTTTTGACTTAAGGGCTTTCAGAAAATGTTCATGCTTAATATCTAAACTCTCGCTATTCGGTTTTTTTCAAAGAAGATTTTTAATTTTTTGCCATTCACATATAAGGAAAATCAATGTCCCCCGGGGCGAGGCCAATTTTGACCCCAGGGCTTCTATTTGAACAAACATTGTAGACACTCACTAGAAGATGCTTCGTGTTTCATATCTAAACTCTAGCTATTTGAGTTTTTTCAAAGAAGATTTTTTAAGTTTTTATTATACACATATAAGGAAAATCAATTTTGTCCCCAGGGCTTTTATTTGAACAAACTTGGTAGACACTCACTAGAAGATGTTTCATGCTTAATATCTTAACTCTAGCTATTCGGTTTTTTTTTTGCAAAGAAGATTTTTAATTTTTTGCCATACACATATAAGGAAAATCAATGTCTCCCGGGGCGAGGCCAATTTTGACCTCAGGGCTTCTTTTTGAACAAACTTTGTAGACACTCACTAGAAGATGCTTCGTGCTTAATATCTAAACTCTGGCTATTTGAGTTTTTTCAAAGAAGATTTTTTAAGTTTTTATTATACACATATAAGGAAAATCAATTTTGACCCCAGGGCTTTTATTTGAACAAACTTGGTAGACACTCACTAGAAGATGTTTCATGCTAAATTCTTAGCTCTAGCTCTTTGGGTTCTTTAAAAGAGGAATTATTAAGTTTTTACTATATGCATATAGGGAAAATCAATGACCCCCTGGGGCGGGGCCAATTTTGACCCCAGGGCTTTTATTTGAACAAACTTGGTAGACACTCACTAGAAGATGTTTCATGTCAAATATATAAGCTCTAGCTCTTTGGTTTTTTAGAAGAAGATATTTATTTTTTTTTCTTTGCAGAGTTCTGCATGGAATTCCATTCTTTGAACAATTTTCAAAGGTGACCACCAAAGGAACATTCCTGTGAAGTTTTGATGAATTTTGCTTAGTGGTTTATGAGGAGATGTCATATAAAGTAAAAGTTTACGGACGACGGACGGACGGACAACGGACGCAGGACGGACGGACGCCGGACGAAAAGCGACCACAAAAGCTCACCCTGTCACTTTGTGACAGGTGAGCTAAAAACGGATCTAGATTTAGTTTATGGAGAAAATACCCTTCTATATCGTATAATCGTCAGGTGGGTGACAATGTTTAAGGAAGGTAGAACTAATGTGAAGGATGATCCCCGCCCTGGGCGGCCAATTTCCGCTACTTTTTTAAATGGGCAGCCAATTTCCGCTACCTCAGAAAAAAGACATCAGCACTGTCAAAACCATAGTTGCTGAAGATGCAAGATATACCGAGGAGGAGATAAGTGATACATCGGGTCTGAGTGCGTTATATGTGTTTTCCATCTTGACAAAAAGTTGAAATTAATTAAGAGTGTGCGACTGTTTGATCCCATATTTGCAAACTTCTGACTAGGAAAGGGGTTGGGTTGAAAAAGTCTCGGCCATATTGACTATGTTCCAAGATCAAGACCCTAGACGCCTGAGAGAAATTATCACATTATCACAGGGGATAAAGTGTGGCTTTATATTTTTGAGCCCGACTCGAGCAGTAACAAAAGGAGGGTAGGTGAAAACAGGTATCAATGTCAGTTGTTGCCCGTGTAAAAGTGTTATGTACAATGTACGCTCTAGTTTTTGACTGATCGAAAAGTGGCCCGTGTCGCTGTGCCTCAGAGGGGTAGTGTCATTGGAACGTTCTCAAAGCTGTAGTTAATCGTTATACATGTATTACAAAGAGCCCAAGGTACGGGATGCGCAGGATAAAATTACTCAATTATAATGCACCTGTACACCGGTCAGCCTTGGTTCAAGCTTATTTAGAGGAGCAAAGAGGCTTTACTACACCCCTCTCTCCTTGCGACTTCTGGTTAAATCCATACAGTCTCTAAAACAGTGTATAAAAACAATACCAAAAATGTTTTTTCGGAATGGATTCTAGGGCTGGAAAAGTGTGTAGAGGTCCATGCTGAATATTTTGAAAGACTCTACTAATCATTTTTCACAAGTACAGTATTACTTATTTATAGAAGCGTGTTGCCGTTGTCACTGGTTAAAATATGCCCCTCGTATGTTGTAAAGACTTTTCTTCTCAAAAGCTGCAGTAGCTAAAGGTTGTTTGTTTTTTGACACGAAACATTATTTGTTAGACCTCGACTAAGTTTGTTCAAGTTTTAGCCCTTGGGTCGAAATTGGAAACTGCAAGATAACATGAAATAATTATAACAACAATTTACCTTCCATAGCAACTGATATCTCCCATTGCAACCAGTGACTTCCATAGCAAACATTGACATTTTACATATCTACCAGTGACTTCCGTAGCAAACATTGACATTTTACATATCTACCAGTGACTTCCGTAGCAAACATTGACATTTTACATATCTACCAGTGACTTCCGTAGCAAACATTTACTTTCAAATCTTTCATTTCCACCAGCTGCTATCTCTAAGAGATAAGACTTGAACCATATAAGAATGTCATTACCTATGGCAAATGCTTGGCGTTTCATGTGCAGTATAGTGTGATCATTTGTATCAAATACTTTATGTAGATCTAAAAGTATCATGCATATAATACTGCCTTTGTCCATTTTAAATTTAGTACAATATGTTAAATTCACATGTGTCAATGAAAAAGCACTTCTACACCCGGACTGGATCTGCCTGACCATGATTTGTCCTCGAATTTCTGATGTTTACAGAGCATAGTGAATTGAGCTCTGGGTAATATGCAGTAATAGTGTGAGAAACCTGTACAGCTTGACCACAACTCGAACCTGTGAGCCACAGGATAATGAACTTTTGGTTTAAATCAAAACGGTTACATTTAGGGCCATGCTTTAAGACTAATTTGTTTTCATAAATATCACTTGAGCTCGGTAGGTAGAGCGTTGGACTATGGATCCAGCGGCCCGAGTTCGATCCCTGAACGGTGCAGATCACTTCTTTTGTGATTGATCATGAAATCCGTCCTGGTTTTTTCTAGCATCCAATAAAGATTCATATTGGAACATCATGTTGATTAAATGCTGGAAGGTCATTGGTAACATTACGGAAAGTGTGAAATAAAAACGTTCTATCATCAGTAATAATATAACATTATTTCATGACTACTTGTTAGTTAATTTTAACATACAAGGTAAAACTTGTTTTGCATAAAATTATTTTTATTTTTCATGATATAACATTATAAACAGCATTTAATAACAGGAGAAAATACAAAAATACTAACTAAAAGACATGCAATAATCTGTATTATGAACCTCCATCTTACACGCATTTCACTTCCAACATGATTTGATTCGTTTACAAATAAGAAAAAAATATATTAATCATTAGCCAGCTATACATGCAACCACTGCAGACCAAGATCAGCCATGCCATCTTGATCATGGACTGCCCTGTTTGCTATACAGTCAGTACATACTCTGACATTTTCCCCTAAAAGGATAAACAAAAAAATTATCTGGTTAAACAGAATTTACTTTAGTTCAATATAGTATAGGAAGCTATAGTCTTATAGACACACTTCCAAATATGTTCCTGGAACTAACCATTACTGAGCAATAAGTAAAAAGTTTCTTGCTAAGGGAAACAACAACTGGCGAGGTTCGAACTCATGTGGCTAGTGATCATTAGATTACTAGTCTGAAAAAGTTATTTATGAATTATCAAGAGTATGATCATCTAGCATTGTGCATAGAGACTGAAACTTGCATATTAAGACATAACCATGAATTTTCAAAGTTTACAAAAAAAACCTCTGATATTCAGTGACCTACAATAATGATCATGAATACATGTAGTATTTTTTAAGAGAATACCCTTAAGTGATAAGAGAGAAATATATATTTGCACGCAAAGCCTTAAACTGGCATAACAATTATTAACATCTAAACCATTGCCCACACAAAATTGTGTAGGATACCTCCTATATTCTTCCACTCAGTAAAAAAATGTACATATTTAAAAAAAAATTTACATCTACTAGACTAGTTATCAGCTGATAACTGTGTAACTTTATTCTGCTGAAGTACTAGTACTAGGCCCATTATGCCTCAGAAATGCTATTATTTTTATTTCTCAAAACGTGAATTTTTGTTATCTTATTAATAAGTTTACAAACTGCATTGTGAACATCAATTTACATTAGTTCTAAAAATAAACCATTGTGTTACGACTAATTTGATTGGTTTACAAGAATTAGACTTGTGACAGAACAATTCCTGTTTGACTGGTTCCCTGATAAATAAAGTTTATTACAAGCATCATGATGGCTGGTCCTCGGCTTGTCCCTCAGATGACAGTACATCCTGCCATTGGCTAGTCCATTGTGAAAGTTCTTCAATGTTATATATCTGAAATTGAAATAAGTATGACTGAAATACCAGTAAGTACAATACATTTCATTCCAACAAATATTGAATATCAGCAATATTGCTACCATTTATGACATAATGACCTCCCTGATTAACTTAACACCCCCCACTGAGTCAAAACAAATTTCTTTGTTCCTACCCCTAAATCCTGCTAAAAATCTTAATAACAAATTTATAATAAAGCAAGCATCCCTTTATTGAGAAAAATGAAATGTATTCATAAATTGACAGAAGTTTTCTATAAAGTTTATATAAATGTCACAATAATCCAATGAAAAGTGACATTACAAATGTCCAGTATTAAAAAATCTTTGCAGTACTGACTTTCAAATGCGCTGAATTAATAACATCTAGCCAAAACATAATAAAAATATGTCTGAAATAATTTCAGATAATAACTTTCTTTAAATATCACTTTTTACCAACAAAATGAAATTGAATGGAAGGCAAAAACTCTTTAAAACTGACTTTAACAAATTGATAGCAACTTACTTACAAAAAACACTGCTGTTCTCAGTGTCATTAAAAAAAATGTCAGGAGTGCACATTCATAATTTAACCTTTACACATAATGCTTCACCCTGACTTACTTACCTTGCTCACAAAACCGAGTACATTTCGTTTTGAGATTTCTAGTTGTGCCCTTTGACCCCATTTGATCTCAGAAAGAGGAGGGTCTGTATTAGGCATTCTTGTTATTTCCAGGTAGCACTGTCTGACCCATTCTTGTGTGACCAATTTCTTCACATCACCGAATACTTCATGAGGAATTCTGTAAATATTGAAAATACTGTGAATTCACTAAACTTTGTGGTCACTTTTGTGGTTTTGTCACAAAATACATACTCATGGGCTCTTAAATTTCTGGACTGTTTATTTTTCAAAAAGGTTTAAAAAGTAAAAAAGGGAAAATAAAACTTCGCAGAAGACAAAATGAAAATTTTTTGGGTCTAAAAACGCAAAAAAATGAAAAATAGTTCCCCAAAAAAAATTATTTTTATGATTCAAAAAGTATGTTTAAAATTCAAGATGAAAAATCTGAACTAATAAAAAGGGTATTGTGTTTTTTTTGGGCTTTTTAAATTTTTTTCCGGGAAAGTCAAAGGTTTTTGGTTTTGGGGTTTTTCATTGCATCAAAAAAAAGGGGCCCTCAGGTGACTTTCCTGTTTTTCCCCGTTTGGGGGAAATCCAAAAGTTTTTTGTGATTTTTTTCCCGGGGCCCGGGACCCCGGTAGAAAACAGATTTTTCTGTAAACTAGTGGAAAGTAGCTGGATAGCTTCCTCAGATGAAAAACGTCCCTGATGTGGTTCAAACCACATATGTTATGCGGGAAAACTCTGGAAATGTCATAAATGCAGCAGCAAACACACATTAAGGAGATATTTATCCTAATAAAGCAAATCTATTTGTTCCATTCCTTGCTTTTCAAAGTATTAATTATTTCATCAAATAAAACATATAACCACACTATACCACACTACAATGTATATGAATGACTTACTCAGCTTCTATACCAAACTTTTTCAGTCCACCCCAAAGCTGCTCTGGAAAAAAAAGAAACCAGAAATGAGAAACATGATTTTTTTCCCCACGCTTTACCTGATTAACATAATTATACAAACTTTTCAATGATGGCAACACTGATTTATATCTACTAAGCTGAATTTGTGCACCCAACAGGCCTAACTGTTCATATGAATAATTATGAATTATGAAAATTAGTATATATTTTGTTTGTTTTTCTGGGTTTCTCATCAACTTTGACCCTTTTTTGGGAAAAATTTTTTTTTCCCCTTTAAAAAGGTTCCCGGGAAAAACTAATTTTATTAAAATTTTTTCAAATTAAAGCCCTTTTTGGAAAAAACTAGGGAATTACCCAAATTTCCCACGTAAAAAGTTTCCCGGTAATTTAGTAATTAATTTTTTGCAGTTAAACCCCTTTTCCCCGGAAACTAACCAATAATCCAATTTCTCAAAGTAAAAATTTTGGATCTTCTAGTATTAAACCAAAATTTTCTGAAATAATGTTCCCGGATACAAATTTGTAAATTCCAAAATTTTCTACAAATAAACGTTTTGGGTAAATAATAGTATTCCAAATTTTTTAAAGTAAAGCTTCCCGGATATTACAGTAAATTTCCCTTTTTTTCTGCAGTAAAGCCTTCCTGGATAATAACTAGTAAATTTCCCCAATTTTTTACAAAACGCTTTCCTGGATAACTAACTAGTAATTACCAATTTCTCTACAAGTAAACGCTTTCCTGGATAACTAACTAGTAATTACCAATTTCTCTACAAGTAAACGCTTTCCTGGATAACTAACCAGTAATTACCAATTTCTCTACAAGTAAAAGCTTTCCTGGATAACTAACTAGTAATTACCAATTTCTCTGCAAGTAATCGCCTTCCTGGATAACTAACTAGTAGATTAACAATTTCTCTACAAGTAAACGCTTTCCTGGATAACTAACCAGTAATTACCAATTTCTCTACAAGTAATGGCTTTCCTGGATAACTAACCAGTAATTACCAATTTCTCTGCAAGTAATCGCTTTCCTGGATAACTAACCAGTTATTACCAATTTCACTGCAAGTAATCGCTTCCCTGGATAACTAACTAGTAGATAAACAATTTCTCTACAAGTACACGATTTCCTGGATAACTAACCAGTAAATAACCAATTTCTCTGCAAGTGATAACTTTTCTGGATAACTAACCAGTAAATTACCAATTGCTCTGCAAGTGGTAACTTTCCTGGATAACTAACCAGTAAATTTCCAATTTCTCCGCAAGTGATTGCAGCCTAGTAAGATTTTACTCATGAACAGTCGGGCCAATTTCTGATTAAGTGGCTGTACAATTTTAGATTCAGCATAGCTTCGGTAATATCACCACTTTGTTTAGAATGTCATAATATTCAAAGTAAAAGCACATTTTTAAAAGGGTTTAAAAAAACTTTAAAGCCTTTTAAAAAAAAACTTGGGGATTCAAAACATGGATATAAGGGGTTTTTACCCAAGATTAAGGGGGTGCTTTCTTTAAAAATTTGCCCCCCAAATGCTCTGGGTTGGAATTCCCTTTGGAATTTTAAAAATTTTTTTAAAGCAAAAAACCCGTTTATAAAAAATATCATTTTGGGGATAAAAAAGCCACTAATTTTCTGTGATTACTTGCCCCCTAAAAAAGACTGTGTGAATCAACCCGTCCTCTCTTTTCTGTTTTTTTTCCCTTTATAAAAAATAAAAATTTTTATTTAAATGCATTAATGTTAAAAAATAAAATTACATAGATTTTCACCCAGATAATTTAAGGAAATTTAAAAATCCGGTTAACTATATGTTAAAACATAAAAGGGCTTTTTGGGGGTTTTTTTTACAAAGTGGGACTGGGAAATTTTTTTCTGGGGGTTTGTTTACCCTTTTTTGGGAGGTCTTTGGGCCCAAAAAATTATTTTGCAAATTTTTGATCTTCCCTTCCCGTCTTTCTAAAAAATCATTTATTGTGGCAAAAAGAAAAAGAAGAGAGTTTAAAAATTTGGTTTTTAAGGGATTGGATTAACTTTTCAAATTTTTCCCCTTGGAAATTTTGAGTTATTTTTATTTTTTATATTTGAGATTTTCAAATTTTAGTTCTTCACTTGTTTATAAAAAAAAAAATTTTTTTGTTTTTCGGTTTTTGAAACCCCCCTTTAAGTTAAAGGTCCGGGTTTTGTAAAAAAAAGAAGATGTGGTTTAAAAGGGTTTTATGTAATGTATTAACAAACGTTTTTTTGTTTTTTTTTGTTTATTATTTTATTTGCAGCGCACATCAAAGGGTTTTTTTTTTTATTAGGTTTTTGAGTTAGATTTGGGTTGATAGAAATATTTAAAATTTTGGCAAAGAAGTGTAAAAAAGGGGGAGTTGATTGATTCTGTGGGTAAAGGGAAAAAATTTTGGAAACATAAAATTAGATGACGAATTAATAACACCCAATATATTATTTAATAATAATATTTTAAAACGATTGACGGAAAATATTGTGTTATCAAAATTGTTTTATCAAAAGGGAATTTAGTAAAAAGATAAAAAACTCAAAGATTAAGGGTTTCGGCATCGTAGATTAATTTTAAAAATGTTTACCCAAGGTTTTTTTTTAGAAACTGATGTTTTATTTAACAGTATTATTCCCCTTTGTTTTTCTTCTAGTTCCCTTGGGGTTTATACCAACCTGCAATAAAGACGATTTGAATGTGTGAAGCTCAAAACCAAAAAAAATGGAAAAAAGCTGAAAAATTTAAAATAAGCAGGGCCTCTGTCGAGCTGAATTAGTTTTTTTCATGACTCAAAAAATTTTGGTAAAGAACCCCCAAAGAATTAAAAATTCTATTTTTTAAAATCCCAAAAAACAATTTTTTTAAAAGAAACAATTTTTTTTGATCTGTTTCCCGGGTTTTGCTAAAATTTCGTTCTTTTAATTTTTTTTGTAGACAATGTGTCAATCAAAAAATATGTATGGGCCCTCCTACCCTTTTTTTGCAGTACAAAAACCCCCAAGGGGATGTGTAACATATTTTGTTCAAAGCAAAGTTAAAATGAAATTGGGGTTTAAAAGATGTGACAAATATGTTAAAATTTATAATACATCCCTTTTATTTATGGCCCTTAAAAGAAAAAATTAAAAATATAGTAAATTTTTTTTTTTCCCTTGAAAAAATTTTTTAAAAACTTCAGCAAAAATTCTGAAAGCTTTTGGAAAGTTCCCTTTAACCCCAAAGCTTGTTTTATTGTTTACAAAAAAAATAATTTTTAATAAAAAACCAAAACCCCTAAAATTTAAACATTATACCCCACCCTACAAAATTTTAAATGAATTGTCCCCTTTTTTTCTGGCAAAACCCTTCATTTTTGGGGCAATGTCATAAATCGCAAAAATAGTGCAAAACCATAATGTGCTGGGGGTATTTTGGGGCTGCCTGGTTGCATAGCTGATTTAAATTTCTGTCAGTAGGAATAAAAGTTATTACCTGATACAAATAACTTTAAACATTTTCATAGCTAACTTCTCCAACAATTTTTCTTTTATTAAAATGAAAACATGACATGGTAATACAATTATACATTGTTCCATTTTGTCAAAAAAATCTTTTAATTAATATTTTTACAAAAAGCTCTAATAATACAAGTTTTATCTATAATCAATTAGGTATCAGACGAATTCTAGGGGAATTTAGGGTGAACTAGAGTTAAACTTGCTATGATCAAATTAAATCACCCATCTAGCCTTATGATCTTATTAAGTTAAATTTGACATTTTCTCTTTTATGGACTGACGATCCTCTATCATTTTAATTTATAAAAGCTCATTTACCTGCTTTCTTGATAGGAATTTTTTTCTGATCTAGAACTAGCAGGAATTTGACTGTATCATTAACAATTCTCTGTTGCTCTCCTTTGTCCATACTTGCCATTGCTTTCTGGGACTGAGTTAATGACTGGGATGCCATGGTATGATGTAATGTTCTAACTGATCTAAAAATAGAATCATAAACATGTACAAACTGTTGAAGTTACAAATTAGTATACATGTAATAGACTTGTTCCTGAATGAAGAAATTTTTTTGGGGTTTTCCCAGCTAATCCAGTTACAAACAAACTTTTTCTGAGAAAACTTATAAATAACAAAAATAAGCACAAAAAAAGGACTTATTTATATTAAATAGTAAACGGTAGTGCTCCATAAAGCTATGACGGTAAAAGTTTGTTTGTACTGTAGAATAAGCTAGGAAAAAAACCTAATTTAATGACTTCCAGATAATAACAATTACAATTTGAGCAAAACATGACACCATGTAAATAACAGTAACAAATTATTAGTGAAGAGTAAAGAAACAAAGCTAATGGTCTAAAGTGCTTAACTACAATCAAAATATTGTAAATACTTAAACCGGAACCAATATGTGAACATGCTTACATCACAGGCTGATAATATATATCCTATTTAAAATAGATTTAAAATACTGTCCGGTATGTGATTGCCTGTGAAAATAAACAATATGACAAATTTACATGTATGATAAACTAATGAACACAAACTTTCACATAAGACAGGATCTTAGACATTTCTTTGAGATTTGTAATTTGCTATGGGTTAAAGTCTATTACCCTATGAATCTATGTATCATAAGGTCAATGAGGGTACATCCACTCTTTCTGAGTGGAACAATCACTATAACATGAGCTATGAGTGATCATATGATACGTCGCCTGATGTCAGCCAAATTCCCAGATTAGTAGTAGCGAGCTCAACGAGCTGGCCCGAAGGGCCTGCTCGCAAAGCGAACTTTACGGTAACGCGAGTGCCTGCTAAGTGATGGTTTTGAAAACTTTCGTCCGAAGTACCGAATTGGACACATCGCAACCTTTCGAATTTAAAGATAACGATAAAAACTGAGGAATTCTGACTGAAAACGGATGTGTAGACTGGTCACCCGCGCACATCTATGGGAACCATAATTGGACAGGGAACCAGAATAATGGAAGCTGTGTATAAAATATCGAATGATAGTTTTAAAACGGAAAATGTAAAATGAAAATTGAAGGCGCCATTTTGTTTGAAAAATCTGATTAATAAAAACAATTTTTTGTCGAATTTTGTTGTGAAAACTATCTAGAATGAAAGAAAATGATCTAACTAAGAAAATGAATCCGAACACCAATATCTTTTATTCAGTCGTTAATGCTGTACAGACGTTTAAATTATTGTTTACGTGACGTCACAATGTAGCGCAAAACAGCACGTGCAAAACAAACAAATCAAGTACGCTATTTTAATGTCTCAAACGTTTTAAGTTTTATATTTATTTCACTTTTAACAATCTTTATTTCGCTTGAAAATTATAGAGTGAAATAAAATAAACAAAGTTTTATCAACGTTTTCAAAACTCGTTATTCATTTAACGACAGGGGCGGAGCCATATTTAACACAGTATGAGTAACGTCACACGCACTCGTCACTGCATTTGAAATAAAAATTAGCGATTATTTCATACTATTTCACGTTAAAAGTGCATCGAGCTCGCTTTGAGGCTTTGCCTTTTTCATATTAATTTCACTTGAATTGCATTAGAAGTATTACAGAAGTAGCCTTGTCAGAACTTTATAAAACAAAAATAAATTAAAGGACAAGAGGCCCATACCTGTCGCAAAAATCACAGAGCTGTAAAATGGGGAAGGTATATACACAGCTTCCTTGGTATGCACCTGTAAACAGTACACTGTACAGTATAAAGTTGGATAAAATTGCACCAGCAGTTTTGTGCCTTTAATAATTGAGGAGTAGTCCGAAATGTTTTGTGGTGGACGGACAGACACATCACGGAGAAGTTATCCCTATATATGTCACGGCTTCTCAGTAGCAGATGACACAAAACGGTTCTCTGAAGTCTCTTATACAGACACGTCAAGTAATTTGAGTCGCGAAAATAGAATACATTGCGACTGTTGACGGTCAGGTGTCTGTACTATCAATTCATCAATAAAATATAAAATACAATTAAATAAATGTATGATTTAGATACCTGAGTGAGAAAATGAATTTTCATTCAGCGTTTTCTTTCTTAATTTTGGATAATTTACAAAATTGAAAATCGTCCGCTTTACTTCTTTTTGAAGAGTATTCAAGGTGTGCTATCATACACATTTTTATCAACGGTAAATTTTAGCAAAAATAATGGATTTTCCGCATTGTCAACACTTTTTTACTCTATATTATTGTTTTTATTTGTGCATTTATTTATTTAAAACAACTTTTATACCTGTATTGTGATGCAAATGTATTTAAACTTTATTTGACTGCCATGTCAACACGATAACTAGCATATAATTCGGATAGTCATGTGCAGATAAAGGGGGCATATTTTTCTCATACACTTGGGGGGTCAGGCACCCAGCACACGGCTTGAGCCGTCCCTGTCAACTGTCAGTAAAACAAGTTTAAGCATTTTAACAGAGATTGAGCACCCATCTTAATCATAAAACTTCTGTTTTGTAATCATTTTGAAGGCAAATGGGGGGGGGGGGTCCCAGTTACAATCTAGTCTCAATATTAAGTACTATTGAGACTTGATGGTCAGTGGGTTTTAAAAAAATACGGAATTAAATAAAACCATGTTTTATGGCTGAGACAGAAGCCCACGCCTGTTAAAGGAGTCCCACTTTGGTCAAAAAGGCTAAAAAAACATAAAATTGGAAATTCTTACATACATATAAAGATCAAGTGAAGCAATTAAAATATGAAAATCTGCAAAGAATAATAAAGAAATATTACAACTCAGTATTACATTGAATATCAAATATTTTTGTGTGTGATTTAGCCCAATTGAATTTGGTATAATATTAAAAAAAAAAAAATGATGAGATACATGTTACATATGTAGATTTCATACTGTTCCTTGCTGAGCTTTTTGTCATTATCTGATTTTGGACATGTCTTATTTGGCATTTATTATCTCATTCATCTGAATGATTGATCTGTACATGCCGGGTTTAAATGTAAGAAAGGGACCCCAATGTTTGAGGTTTTGGTTCTCATATATATCAAAACATGATTTCAGCAATTTTTACTGAAAGCAATCATTAATTGTTCATACTTACCAATTATAGGCTTCTATTTCAAGAACAGCCATCTTAAACTGTAGAGCTTGTAAACTTTGAATAGAAATATTTCTTTTGTTAAATACATGTAGGTTGTTTCTGAACATTGGCAGGTAAAAAACTACTGGTGCAGCATGGCATCTGGAGAGGGACCCTTACATATGGTAACACCAACAATACAGAGTATGCCTTTAAGTAAACTTACTGACTATGATGTATACTTGAAGCTAGAAAATCTCCAGATACCAGGATCATTCAAAATAAGAGGCATTGGAAACCTAATTAAAAAGGTATGCTTATTTACAAGATAATGTAAGCAAAATAGGTTAGATACATGTAATTGTTAAACTGGAAGGTCACAACATGAACAGATTTTAAGCTTTGTTCTAAAGAAACAGTCATTTTGGTTGTTCTTGATTATTATGCTCCCGATATATCAAAATTGATAGATATTTTGTCAGTCCTTGCTGTTTCTTATAGCCTCTCTGATTTTGATTGATATTACAGATTTTTAGTTGGTTCTTTAGTTTAACCTCTACCATTTGGTGATCTTGTGAGCATCCATTAAAGTGACTGATATTTTTCTACAGTAAGCACACTATAAAAAGGGATATCAAAAGGAGTATCAAACATACCCAATAGAACAAAACAAAATAAGCCATTAAATGCTGTGTTTATTTGTAAAGCATTTTATCACTTAAACTGCAGCGCTTGAGTGTAATAAAGCCATTTAAAAAAAATGATATTACACTAGTGTAATATCACTTTGACTTGATGGCATTGCGTTACATACAAACAAGCATTACAGTGTGCTAATGTTAGCGTTACACTATAGGCTCGTCAATGAAAAATGACTCTTTATAACAGTTTACCCTTCTTATTTAGATATCTAATAAATAGAATATTATATTCGTGTAGATTCAATGAACTAATGTTATTGAAATTGTTGAATTAAACAATATTATGTGAGCCTCTAAAGATTTTATTTAACTCATTCAATAAATTTAGAATTAAAACTTCACTCATTCAGTATCCTCTAAATATTTGTTCCAGGCAGCACAGCATGGTTGTAAGAAGATAGTTTGTGCATCAGGAGGAAATGCTGGCCTGGCAGCAGCATATGCAGCTAAAACACTTGGTATTCCTGCAACTATAGTGCTGCCCCAGAGTACACCAGGATTTGTTGCAGATAAACTCAGGAATGAGGTGATAATTTTATAAATCCATTTTAAAGGGGTTCCACTGAGGTTAAAATGTCTAAAAACAAAAAAAAATGGAGATTTTTACATACATAAGTGAAGCCCATAATATAGAAAATCTGCAAAGATATAGAAATGTACTTAGAAATATGGTTTAAACATATTTATTTAAGCTTGATTGCGAAACAAGTTCTTGCAACTTATATTAATCACTTTCGAGTCCGCTTCCTGGAACCAACCAGTACTGGTGTCGTATGAAGAAACATGGTCGTAACCTGAGTAAGGCTCGAACCCATGATCTCTGGGTTGACAGGCAGACACCTTAACCACTAGGCCACCGCTCCTCTTAAATTAGAAATGTAAATTGAATATAGATTTCTGTGCAATTCTTTGGCTGTTTTGCAACGCTTTTCATTTTTAGGTCATTTTGGACAATGAAAATAATTATTCTGAAAAAACAGAGTGAGAAAATTATCAGAAAATTTACACACAAGTATTTGGTGCAAATCTACATGAAATGGTGTACAAATTTTGGAAAAATAATTTCCATTTCACTCAATTAGGAAAACCTCAGTTGAGTTCCTTTAATGACACGGATATTGTCCAGCTTAGTTAGAATGATTTTGAATCATTTACCTGTGACAGGTAAGGTTTTTAATTGGAATGTTAAATTGTGTTGTGTAAAAAACTTAAAAAGCCATTGAGCTATCTTTAAGGGATACCGAAATGCCTATTTTAGCTAAAATAATGTGTAAAGTGGGAGATTTTGTTAACTCCAATTAGTTAAGAAGTAAACTGTATTAGTATGACTTTTAAAAAACTGTCAAAAAGAAAAAAATCATCCTGTGCACTTTCTTTGAAATGTTTCTTTTTTTTTTATCAGAAAGAGAATGTTTATTTTATCTGTTTGTATTGATTTGTATTAAGAATCTTAAAGAATAGTTGCTTTCTGGTACAAAATGACTTCTTAGACATAATCCAAACTTAAATATTTCGGAATAAAAAAAACTATAATTTCTGTACAAAAACAAGTATTTTAGTATATGAATAAATGAGATTGATGAGATTGAATACTTAAAGTTACAAACCATAACAAATTACGGTTCTATATATTTTACGGACAAAAATTACAGTATGGAGCAGAGGTGTTGATTCATGGCAAAGTATGGGATGAGAGCAACAAGTTTGCAACAGAGATGTCAAAAGATTCAGGTATGTGATTTTGTTTATTAGATATGGTCACTATTATGGAAATTGTTGAATTTTAGAAATTAAAAGAAAAAAGACAATGCTTTTAATAAAATATATAAATGACCCTTAAAATCAGGTTTCTATACATAATATTTTAAAGATCATATTATTTCATTGGATTTAAGCATAAAATACTTATAAAATTTTCATTTTGCTGAAATTAGTGACTTATATATTATTCGCTGTTAAAATTCAGGTATCATACATGTATAAGTCACTTTGATAAAAAGGTATTTCATATTTGTATTTTGTTCTACAGATTGTTTGTATGTACATCCATTTGACCACCCAGATATATGGTAAGTTTCTTTGTTCTAATGTATTTGTACCATTAAGCCCTCTAGCTTAGTATTCCATTTTTAGCTCGACTATTTGAAGAATAGGAAGAGCTATTGCACTCACCCTGGCGTTGGCATTGGGGTAACAGTTTGGCTAAGTACATGTAGGTTAAAATCTCCAAAACTAATAGAGGGAATGGGTTAAAACTTCACACACTTGCTCTGTGTGAATATTTACCATGACAGGCACAGGTCCCATAACTCTGAGATACATGTACCTCTTTACAGAGTTATGTCCCTTTTCTTACTGACAAGCACTGAAATTACACAGAATGTAGTTGAGCATGCTGTCATTACATATAGCTCTTGTTTGTGTTATTATAGAAACAATTTAAAATAATTGATACAAAATATCTTCTTCCTTGTTAACAGTAAGTTTTATTAGTTTTGGCATTGTAATAACAGTATCTGAAAAAATAGTATATTAAATGTTTTTAATTATCAAATATACTGGAAAAATAGTCCCTGAAGAGTGAAATGTTTATTAGACCTTTTAAAATCATGTTCACAGCCCAGACAACTCACATTAAGAATAAAACTTTTTTCCAAATAGTTATGTCACAATGAATATTATGAATTTATAATATATATTTGAACTTCTATATGAAACCAGATACAATGTAATTTTAGGGAAGGACATTCAAGCATGATGGAAGAAGCTACCCAGCAGATGCCATGTAAACCAGATGTTGTTATTGTATCTGTCGGAGGGGGAGGACTACTCAATGGTGTACTGATGGGCATGAAAAAAGTTGGCTGGAGTGATGTCCCCTGTATTTCTATGGAAACTGTAGGGGGAGATTGTCTGAATGCATCACTTAAAGCAGGGAAAATTGTAACAATACCAGATATAACTAGGTGAGGTATGTCTGTTGTCATAGTAACCCAAGGTCAAAGCTTTTGTGTAACCTTTAACACATGCCTTAACCCGAGGTCAAAAATTCCAGCTTCCATTTAACCATTAACATATTGTCTTAGTTTCATCGCAATTTTTAGCTCACCGTTTTGAAGAAAAAGATTGAAGCTATTGTCATGACCCTGTCTTCCGCATTTAGCGCTTGCATTTGTTAACCTTTCTTTTGAAGGTCCATTTTCTCAGAAACTATAACAGCTTTTCACTTCAGCTTCATTGATAGTTTAATGTCATCAAAGAGAGCCATTTCAAAAGAGCAGGTATGAGTTGGTTTTTTTTTTTGCAAAGTTGTGCCCCTTTTTCAGCGTTGCTTATATTTAACTATCAAGCACTGAAAAAAGAGGAGTGTACTTTCCATGGACAGATGTTGTTTAAAGGCCCGTTTAAAGGCCCGTTATGCCTCAGAAATGCTTTTATTTTATTTGTCAATTTGGTGTACTTTAATAGTTTTTAAAAGTTACTCATTTGCCAATTAACTGAACCATCATTTTAATCTGTTGCTTTTTGGCAATAATTACGTACAGTTAAAGTGAGAATTTTATATGGAAGTTGAAATACTAAATTGTTTACATTTTGCTACTTTTATGACAAATTACTTCACATTTATTTGTTATAAAATTCATGTTTTCACTCTCTAAAGAAGTAAACATTCATTTGTTTCTGATGCATAATGTGTACCTGTAGGAAGAAATGCTTGAAAATTTACACATTCAAATGAAAGTTTGTTTTAACTTAGTTGAATATGTTTTGGCAATGAATTACAAAAGCCAATGAAGGGCTAGACCAGTAAAAATCATAGGCATTAACATCAAGATCTTGCAGTGGAAACGTCAACAAGATACTGATAAAACCAGGCAGGCCAAGTGTACAAAATAACACTATCAGCAATTTCAGTTCTGTTATTCCAAATCGCAATCTGTATAATGTTCTTCGGCAGGACTAGATTTGACTGCGTTAGAGGCCCCGCTTTGGTCAAATGGTTGTTCTACTTGGATGTCAGCTTCTGCCTGAAATAATGCACAAATTAGCGCGTCATCATGACAAAACCAATGTAATGCGTCTGCGACCAGCATGGATCCAGACTAGCCTGCGCATACGCGCAGTCTGATCAGGATCCATGCTGTTCGCTATCAGTTTCTCTACTTGTTACAGGGTTTGTAAGCGAACAGCATGGATCCTGATCAGACTGTGCAGATGCCAAGGCTGGTCTGGATCCATGCTGGTCGCAAACACACTATGTTGGTTTTGTCATGACGCGGCACAAAAGGACAGTTGAGGTTTCTATTCACTAGTAAAGCTAGAAAATCACAATATGATGTTTACAGTGTACGTTTAACTTAGAGCCCAAGGATATGACATTAACATAAATATATTATAAAGACAAGAAACTTCACCCTTTATATTTTCAGTGTAGCTAAAAGCCTTGGGGCACTAACCCCATCTGCAAAAACTTTTGAACTCGCACAATCTCATGAGAAGTTTCATTCTGTTGTTGTTGAAGATAAAGAAGCAGTTTCAGCCTGTCTTAGATTTGCAGGTAAGTTTTTACTTTAAGCTCAACTATAGAATTAGGAGAGCTTTTGTACTCTCACAGGTGTTGATGTCACACTTTTGTAAAATTTTATCATGCAAGCTTGTATCTCTAAAGCTACTGAAGGGAATAGGTTGAAACTTCGCACACTTATTTGAGAGCATAATAGGAGGTCACTGTCCACGGCGCAAAATTCTCACATGAATTTTGACAGAATAACAAATGTTCTTAGAAAATTCTTCATCTTCCACACTCTTGTTTTTATCATCAAGGACTGAGAAAATATATGCTGTCTAACTGAATACTGTTGTTACTTATTAGTATTTATTGTAAGGCTTTATATATATATCTGTTACAGTGCACATTTTACAGAGGGGCGTCTGTGGTAAATAGATAAAAATCATTGACTTCAAGCCACTTGCCCCTCACTGCTGTGGGTTCGAATCCTAACTTATGGAATGTCAGTGGTTCAACTCCGTGCCCATGAAAAATGCACAGAAGAAAACCTGAGGTCTCCCTCTACCAGTAAAGCTGGAAAATCGCCATATGACCTTTTCTTTGGGCATAAAACCAAGCAAAAAAATATTTAAAAAAACAAAACAAAAAAAACCATGAGAATACAGATTTATGTGTTACAAATATTGAATTAATGATAATCTTTTAAAATTAAGAGTTATTTTTTTTAGTAATAACTGTATCAAGTAAATGCATAAGATTGTTAAGTTTGCTATACATGTAAGTGAAGTTTACTATCGGTATAATAAATGTTAAAATTGTTTCTTTTTTTTATTTTCTGTAGATGATCACAGATTTTTGGTAGAGCCAGCATGTGGTGCCAGTTTAGCTGCAGTGTATGGAAGTGTGTTACAGGACTTACAATCTAGGGGGAAATTAGGAGACGTAAAGTCAGCTCTAGTTATTGTATGTGGCGGCAGTTCTTCCACACTTAAACAGCTTCAGACTTGGAGAGATTTGTTTAACTTGTGAGCAAAATAAAAGTGACAGGGGCATTAGTGTCACACTTTGATTAAGTTTTTGCATGCAAGTTTTGACACCAAAACTACTAGAAATAATAGGTTGAGAATTATGACTCTTTTTGAACTTTGAAAATTCTACATTATCCAGGCTTTTTTTTTACTATAAAGTACTGAAAATAGTCGAGCCCACTGTCCTACTGAAAGCTCTTGTGTATTATGTTGACCAAAAAAACATGATCTTGTTAGCATGTTGATTTGATAAACATCTGAAGTTATGTGGAACTTAATTTAATAATACTGAATAAAGAAGATTAAACACATATCAGCTATAGTCTAAAGCTACATGTTTATTATACCGGTGATACTAGTGAAATACCGTTTGTATACATGTATAATGCATAAACTATAACTAAGTAACAAATACATAACTGCAGTGTAAGAGTTGTTTCCCTTTCCACTAAAAAATGAGGAGAATGCTGGAAATATACATTTAAGCTTAATTATTTTGCTGTTGGATTTTACAGGGTCATTCATGTTTTCATGAATAAGTTATCATAACTATGTTAAGGAACAAAATATTGTGTAATGTGAATGTTTTATTTTTTCGGTTACATTTTGATAGAGACATGTATTGTCAAACGTATTAGAAGAATAAGGACCAGTGTTCAGTGTATTTAATATGTTTCAGTGTTGCTCATGTTATTTGAGGTGATAGAGTACTGTGTTTTGCAGTGTATTTCAGGGATAATAATTATTCTCTGTTTTTTAAAAAAAATCAGGGCTACTTTTACTCAAACAGTTTGCTGTTTCTGTGAATATTTGTGCTTTTTTATCAATCAGCATAAAATACAGATAAACTTCTATTTTTGTTTTTGCTTGCATATGCTTGTTTTTGTTTAGTTTATATAATAATACCAATGTTTTATAGTTGGCATCTGCGCCAATGTACGACGCCCTTTATTGAATGCATTCAGATTTTGTGAAAGGGCAATCATCAACTTTTTGGCCCTTTCCATCTGTCTTAGCCGAGGACGTTCCGATTGGTGAAAGTGTATTTTTTGTTTATTGATATGAAGAAGTTAATTCTATTTTGTTTCAAGGCAATCTGTTTTATGGTGTTTAATGGTGTTTATATTTAACATGAAAAAAGGCATTACTGTATTTAATGTAGGGCGTGTTTAAATGATTTAAAAATGATTCATTTTATTTCTTATTTTTAATTGAAGAAAATTAATTTTAAGTGTTGTTTATACATATTTCTAATAAATTGTTACTAACAAAATGCATTGAAGTGATTTTACTAACATTTTTGTTAAGTATTTTAATATTTTCTTTTACTTTGCTGATGTTTGTTAAAGTTTTGTTTGTTATTATTTTATGAAAAGATATTAAAGTCCCTGCTTTAAGTATTTTTACACCAGTTAGTCAAAGGCTTTTGACTCTTATTTACAATATAATAAATGTTGTATGCAAGAAACAAGAATCGCAAACATATACAAAACTAACAGGACTGGTGACATTAGTGATGACTAAAATGGTTCTGAACAATTTTTATGTTTATTATATTTGTGTGCGTGTCAAGTTTGAAATAATGCATTATTCAATTCTCTAGATATTTTGTTGACATGTTTGAAGATTTTAAGATGAAAGTAGAAATATTTGATTAAATTTTCAATTTCCAAATAGTATCCAGTAAAAATGGAGTACATGTACATTATTTGCATGTACAATAAAACTTGTGTTAAAGACTACCTCTAGGGGCGTCCGTGGCCGAGTGGTTAAGGTCATTGACTTCAAACCACTTTTCCCTCACCGCTGTGGGTTCGAATCCCGACAGGGACTTTGGATTCTTTCATGTGAGGAAGCTATCCAGCTAGCTTACGGAACCTCGGTGGGTCTACTCAGGTACCCGTTTGTGCCTGAAATAATGCACGGAAGGGCACCTGAGGTCTTCCTCCACCAGTATAGCTGGAACGTCGCGATATGACCTATACTGTGTAGATGTGACGTAAAACCCAAAAACAAACAAACAAAGACTACCTCTGATTAAAGATCACATTGTAAACATAGGCAATCAATTCTTTGGCATCCCTTCATTGATTTACTTGAATAAAGTAACTGTAACCTCTTAATAAAGACCACTTGTTTAGAAAGTAAATGATAGGTTTATCCCCAGGATGACCTTTATAGACAGGTTTGACTGTATATTTATCACTATTAAACAGTCTCAGTATATACTAGGACATAATATGAGCTGTGTCATGACAAAACCAACATAGTGCGTTTGCAACCAGCATGGATCCAGACCAGCCTGCGCTTCTGCGCAGTCTGATCAGGATCAATGCTGTTCGCTTACCAACTCTATTACAAGTAGAGAAACTGATAGCGAACAGCATGGATCCTGATCAGGCTGCAAGGATGTGCAGGCTGGTCTGGATCCATGCTGGTTGCAAACCCATTATGTTGGTTTTGTCGTGACGCCGCTCATATATCAGGACAAACAACTTATTACTTGACAAGCAGTCTTATGGTGGTGTACAATTGTTCGTTAGATGTAGTATTAAATTCCTACATTCATGCTGTAACTATGAAAAATAATATCAATGAGTTTTATAAAATCATGTAAAGGTTTATATTTATCTTACTTACACTTTTATTAAGGAAAAAAAAATACCATTTTTACCAGAATGAACTAGACAAAATGGCCATCTGATTGGAGGAAGAGATAATGCTAATCTTCAGTTGCCTGTCCTGAGATATTATGTCCCAGATATATCTTAAATATTGACCATTTGCATATGTAAGTTGTTATTGTTTTTTAATGATTGTAATACTTGTATTTAAGAAAGATTTTTGTCAATCATGAAGGCAGCTACTAATGTATTTTAGGTGGAATGTTATAATTTTTAAATGTGAAATGTCAATACTGCTCATAATAAGTTAAAACTAGTCCTTAATTTACATATCAATCAAACTTATTAAAGGTTGATGGTTCTTCCTTTGTGTCCGCTATGTCCGCTTAAGTAGGGCTTGGATAGGCACCTACTGGTTATACTTGTGCCATATAATGTAGAGGGGGCCATACTGGAATCACCTTTTCTCCTCATTTTGTCTATCTATTTGTCAGTCCGTCTCCATTATGTCAGCTCTATAAACCCTTCTTCAATGAGGGTTTTTCTTCAACTTGGCTCAATAAAAAGGCAACCCTGCAAAACCCCATGCAGGGCTTTCAGGTAAAAGGTCTTTCTCAAATTTTTGGTGCTCTTAATATAAACCCACACTATTTTAAAAGATTTTTTTAAAACTCCCAAAATTTTCACCTCAACAAGGGAATGCAAAACCCCTTTCCCACAGATTCAGACTCCGGGTCAAATATCAAAAATTTTTGTGTCCGCTTTTTAAATTTTATCCCCCAAAAGAAATTTTTTTAAAAATTTTTTGATCAAATGTTCACCTCATCAGGGCAATATGAGAACCCGTGCTAACACTGTCCAGACTCAAGGTCAAGGTCAACCTTGGAGGCCAAAATTTCACACATTTTTGTCTGTGCACTAGAATTTCTATATTTTCCAATGACTTGAAAACTGGAATTTTTTCTTTCAAAAATAATAATGGAATGTACTTCATAATATACAACGTTATATAATTATGTTATCCAGTTTCTTCCAGTTAAACCTGTGGAGTTGTTGTATTAATTTAACAAAGTACCTCTTCCAATAAAAATGCAGTTAATAATGTACACAAAAAATGTTTCATTCGTCTGAACGGCAGTTTTGATTAAAGTAAATACATAAATCCAATTCATTCCAAGTAAATGTAATAATTAAAAATATGTAGAAATTGAAGAATTGTTAAATGGCTATTATAATACATGTACAAGACAGTATAATATGAAATCAATAAATATTGATCAAAAGGAAAATGACTTCTTAAATTGTTCTGAAAATTTATCATATTAAGATATACAGAAAATATACAAAATTCATGACATTTTAACAAAGATTTTGATGGAATGTGGAAAAAACAATTGAATTATTATTCTTTTTTACAATTGACATTTGTAAATTCATATATTTTAAAAGAATTATATCACATATTCTTTCATCAATCTGACAGTGTAATGTCTAATAGGTTTTCAATCATTTATTATAACTATACATTTTTTTGGGTACTGTACAGTATAGTGTAAGTTATAAAGATTTTTGATAGGTTATAATTATGGCCCTAAATAAATGGTTGTTTGGTTATATAATCTGAGCCATCAGGCTATATGGACATATTTACTTGGTTGAAAGCCAATATAACCCTTGTCTGTCTGCTTGGGTTATAGTGCAACCAACTGTTTATATACAGCCATATATATATATATTATGTCAATAATCTTTGTAACTAATTTATAATACATAACTAATTTAAAATACAGCAAACTTTCAGTATTTGAGAAAAAATAATTACTTAGGAAACCATTATCAATTTTGAGTGAATTGTTGTAGAATAATGCACGATGTTTAAATGCGCAAGAATATAATTACAATGGCCGACATGCCCAGTGATTAACTATTTCCATTCTAAGGTGCTAATAGAATGAGAATTGATAATACATTGAGTGTAGAAGTTATTTTCCCGACGTCATTTGGTTTATTGGCGTCATATGACGTGTAATCATTCGTTTTTCATGTTGTGTATATACATCGAGTATTATTGCATTTGATTGCCCTATTTGTTTGATAGGGGAATAGTGTGAAGCGTGTAAGAAATCATGAATAGACAGCAACCATATGAACAATGTACATGATATACATGTAAATGTCACGACTATCCAATGAAAATCGGCGGTACAAACATGAATTATTATATGTATTTGTATTTCTATCGTTCATTGGATTTTATTTTTTAAAATTAATAATATTTATATGTACATGTAACATGTCTATATGAGTGCAGCCAGGTTAATATACATGTATTGACTATTAAATATTTTATGTCTTACACACCGACATATATGTGTTATTTCATCAAGTTTTTGCACTGTTTATTTTTAATAAAGCAGGTTTTAATATTCAATGTGAAAATAAATTCCTGCAGGTTTCATCCGAATACTCAAAGTTGTCCAAGATAGTGCACATTTGTAACTCCAACATGACAACTCGCTCTTTACTCAAGGATTACACATGTAGAATTTGAACTGAAAAGGAAACATAATGAAAGTCACATGAAGTGTTTGCAAGCATATGTGTAAGATGTGATATTCTTTTTAGATTCCTCAGTCCACACTGGTGCGATTTTTGGAAACCAAGGATAACGGTCATATGATGTAACTTATAATGAGTTTGACAGAGGAAACCAAAGCAATTAGCTGAAAGTATTAAAGTCGTGTGATGTAAAATATATTAAATACATATAGGTCTGCTATCTGATAGAGAACCTGGTGCTGTTACAAAAGAATTTAGTTTAAAGCATTTATAGCAGTAATTCATACCAATTCCTGTTTGATTTGTTTTATTTACGGCGCACCAACACAGTTTAGGCCATATGGCGCCAAAACAGGAGAGATGATTTTGTCTAACTCTGGGTGTTACAAACTTAAAGCAATACCACCACACACGCTGGAGCTAAGAGATGCATAGACTCCAGTTATTCAAACCCATTTAGTCCCCTACGCAGGGATAAACTTTGTCTGCAACTTTGATGCCTCAACCATTAAAGTCAGCCACGAGGGGAAATACCAAATTTCTTGCTCCATGTAAATTAGCATAAGCTTTTTAGGAAATACAATTGAGCAAAAGTGGCACAAAAAGGGAGAACTGTAAGACAAATAAGGTTTGGTATACCTCATCAAGGAATCCGTCATAAGCATTTGTTTGTCCGCATGATCCAATCAATAACGGCTCTGATCTACCAATAATGTTTCCTGAAAACAACAACAACAAATTTTACAATGCAGGGTCATTATGATACTCGTTGCCACACAATTTGTTAAAACTTCCTATAGAGTCGTTTTGATACATATATGTAATAGCAGTCTCTGATAATTCAGTTTTTCTTATACAAAAAATGTTTATTTTCATCTTAGATAAAGATTTAAAATACCTTGGCTTCATTTACTGAAATTAAAGCCATGCAAATACGTAGTTATTACAGCCTTGCATGGAAACTAGACTTAAAATTATCTAAACCTAAAAAAACCCCATAAAGTTTGCTTGATTAATATACATGTATATACATGCATTTGCACATTTCTTTCTTTAAAAAAATCTTGTATCGGGAATCTTATGGTCTCATTCATTCAGATACATGTTTTAAGACATGTGTCTCAGGTGTATTTCATTCATGCCGGAAATAATGCACGGAGGAGCACCTGACGTCTTCCTCCAGTAAAGCTGGAAAGTGACCATAAGACCTTTACCGTCACCGTATAGGTGCGACGTAAAACCCAACCAAACAAAAAAGGCCATCACCATTGCTGATTGATTGCTGCATTTAGTATTTTGAACATGGTTATTTTGTATTTTAGTATATACAATTAGCTACCTTTAAAAAAGATGCTTAAAAGCATGTGGCATCATTCTTTGACACTGTCTAATTTTGACATTGAGAATTTACTGTATGAAAAGCCCCATTATAGCATTTGGTGTTTAAACCATTGTTAAGCAAAACGTTTAAATGCATTTACATTGCGAGTATGGAGTTAATGTTTAGTATATACCGCTGGATGTATTGAATAGTATAAAAGCCTGAACCATCAGAAACAAATCCAACTAATTGCTGAAACTAGTCATACAAATAACGTTATCACTTACCAACTATGCTTTTCTGGGCTGATTGTTCATTTACTGTTCCACGCATGTTGAGCCCATCATATCTATATTCTAAATTATTCCAGCCTGTAAACTGAAACATACAATGAAAATATCACAGGTTACAATTCTTCACTGGTTATAAAGTAATATCCCTTCCTTCCTTATATGACTACTTGATTAATATTAATATAAACAAAGGCCCTCGTCTCATTAATAATACTATGAATACATTCACTCTGCATAAGGTTAATACAACATTAAGTTGTAAAACGTAAAAGATAGTGACAGTTCTCAAACAATTTTATTTTGTTTCCTCATCAGCCATCCAAATCTATCTTGATAAACGGCCAGACTATGTTCAAATGAAATCATTTTATAGATCAAGGCTAAGATGACATACCATGACTTAAATCAATTTCAAGGTCAAAGCTTAGATTATGTACTATGTATGTAACTAATATCAAGGTCAAGGCCAAGATAATGTACAATGGCTGAAATCAATGTCAAGGTCAAGGCTAAGAGTATGTACCATGGCAACACAAGACCGTAAAGACAATACAGTGGGCATCTTAAACTATATCACTGATCTTCGCACACGCAACGTATGTACCTGGAGCAACTTTGAATTCAAAATTTCACTTACAGTATCTTTATAAGGTACAAACAGGAAGATTTCTCCGGCTTCTCTAGTTGTAGTACTGAATACAGCCACACCTCCTTGATCTGCGGGAATTATAGCAACATCCAGGGACGGCTGTGGTTCACCAGCACAACTGTAGCAACAGTTAGAAACGATGTGCATCAGTTTACCTTTTTTGGCGGTAACGCTTGTCCGGAACCGGAAGCTGATTGTCACGTGTTGTCCCAGCGACATTCTGAAAAGCGAGTTAATTATAGATTTTAATGCATTTTATAGTATGTCCACTTCCGAAAAAGGAAACTACATTTAAATCAGTTCTAATCTTGATAGAAATTCTGGAAAGAGTGGAAAGAGGGAGATCATTACAAAAATGTTGAATATTTTAATCTTAGCTTTATTGTGTGTTCATGAGTGATATAATGGAATCAGCAACATCTCCCTACGCCCCATTCAATCCTAAACACTAAAGATATTGAAATAAATTATCAGGAAGGATCAGAAATATATAACAGCGCTGAGATGAAGTACGGACCAACTATATATTGCTTACGCACAGAACTTAACGCCTGCTAAGTGAAGATTCCTCAACAAAATTGAATAAAGAAATGGATGATTATTTTATCAAGTCTGTCCATGAGAAAAAATTGGAATGCGCAACATCTCTCGGCGTTCGAGCCTTCATTTTTTCCCCATGGTGATTATTCTCCGGGGAATAGCAACTCGGCAGCTAGTGTTCTCGTAAAATTTGAATCTATCTTACCCAGAAAATCGCCAGAGTTTTAGGTGAGATTTCCCAAAGAATGCTCCAGTGCCGCCATCTAACTCTACATTGTATATACCCATAGCTAGATTATTCCCTGACACATCAACTAGACCACCCTGGAAGTCCATATACAGCTCGGGCTTGCACACTATAAAATGTTAGACAGGTATGTGTTTTATTAGAATGGATAGCATACTAGAAAATGACACAAAGGTGTGTGCTTTTAGTGCTTTTTTTACTAAACAAATGTCAGTTTATTGTAACAAAAATGTCAAAACAGAACGACGTACGTGGGTTATTCTATTACAACACTTGTATAGCTTGAGAATTCCATAAATTGGGACTTGTCGCATACAAGAAATGCCGTGAAATAATCAACTGTGCAAAATACTATAGAAAATACCAGAAAGGTGTGCGCTTTATATAAGAAAAGATTGTACACTAGAAAATTCCTAAAAGGCGTGTAGTTACACTAAAAAATGTCACAAAAGTATGTGTAACGGGTTACTTACTAGAATTTTTATAGAGATATATATTTTATTAGAACGAACGTAATCCGTTAATATTTGGCCTGATTATTATTATTATTATTATTAATATTATTTGTTGTTGTTGTTGGAATTTAGTCACATGGCGAACTGAGAAGAACATTCCGTAAGCTAGTGCACATGAAAGAATTCAAAACTGTTGTTGGGATTCGAACCTAGAGCGGCGAGAGGCAAATTTGGAAACTGTTACAGAAGAAAGACTATTGAGGAACATTTTTTGTCTAAATTCACAAAGTCCTTACCGTCTTTGACTACTTCGTTGGCACCGTGACATTTACAAAGAATCTGGTCGAACCTGGACCCCTGAGCACACATGCGCACCATCCAACCCATACCAGCCACGTGCTCGAAGTAAAAATGTGGGTCAGCATCCACAGACAGGAGCTTGCACTTTGCTTAAAAATTTAGAAATAATTGGATTAAATCATGTATAATGTAAATGCTGTATGTAAAACGGGTTGTTTTATCATAAATGATAATGTAACTTAGCATTGACATGAACGTTAAATACTTGAACAGAATTTAGAGGTAGCCTTTAATGTTCTATACATGTATATAAAATAATTGATTGTCATATAAAAAATATCATTATGATCTAAAAATATCTGCAATATCATTGGTCCTGACGTAATCGTGTGAATAAATTACAAATCGTAATCATATCGCATCGGTCAATATGACATTCTGTTCATATCACATCATATTCAATACTCACTAGTCAACAATTGAATAATATCTATATATAATATTATTCCAAGCAAAATTATCATTTTCATAAATAATGTCCTTTTATATACCCGTATATTCTCAAATGGATCTTCAGTATTTCCATTTCGTAGCCTCTTAGCGGAAAACAGTTATTTTTACTTATTTTAATAATTGAATTTTTACTTTCTTAACTCGATAAGATTTAATGTAATTTTCTCATTACAATATTTTAGCTACGTACAGGCATGTGTAACTTCATTAAGATTTCCAAAGTCCATGCACGTGTCCGTGCACGTGACGTTACGTGCACAACCGAATCCTGGTACGTATGACGTTCCAGACGGACAGCAGACGGGCCTAGATTGTCCCCCTTGACAGTTCCAGTGGGCACGACAGTTACCCAGATGTGCGTATGAGGCAATAGTGTTGTCCACGCATGGGTCTGAAAAATAATCAATGTATATAATATGTGTGGATAAAAAATAATGGAAACTACCCTTATGCATCATGTGTTAGTGACTATACATTAATGAAAAGAAGTTTTATTTATCAACGTACAACTGAATGGATAAATTAACAGTTTTCATTCTATGTATAGAAGAAATATTTTACAAAACTTGAGAAAGTTTAGAGCCCAAAGCTTAATTATAGGACAAATAAGATCGCAAACACACGTAGGGGAGATAACTGCGTGAAACATTTTCCCATGCAATTTTAGTCATAAATTGAAACGAACCTTTCATACATAACAGAGAATACATTAGAATAAATTTGTAAACATTTTCATTAATATTTCACGCTTTTACTTTACATACTGAATACTAATTAAAATTGCGGACAGAATTGTTATCTTGATTTAAATAACTGACCTTATTTCTATAATGTTATATTTTAAAATCTCTTTGATATATACACTGTTATCTTGCTAAAATAAAAAAAAAAACATGATTTTTTTTATTTTTTTTTTATTGTGAAATGATTTATATGCATTTTTACCTACACCCATTATTACTTACTCGTTATAGTGTAATAAAAGTCAGACATAATTGTTTGATATAAACCAGTTAGTGAAAATAAAAAGAGTTTTATTGCGTCAAATACGAGTATTATTATCATTTATACTTATATGCATGTCAAAATAAATATTTTTATTTGTTTTGATACAATGATAAGCATTATATGTAGTAAGAATAGGCCGAAAATAAGTTTTACATACCTTTTGTATATATGTTAGTCCCGTTGTGACATTATACCAATATGAATCTACTTCATTAAAGGCACATTATGCTTCAGAAATAAGTATTTTTACCATCTTTAGGAAGGGTAAATGTTTAAATTTTGGTTTTAGACATATTAGATATGTATCACCAAAACGAAAGAAGCATTGAATGCAAAAGTTTTTGTCATAAAAGTAGCGAATGTAAAAAAGTGGTATTTTGACTTCCATACAAAGTACATGTACTAAATCACTATAGCTGTACTAGTTGCCAAAAGGGCAATAGAAACAAAAGTTAGCTCGGATATTTGGCCAATGAGTAACTGTTTGGAAAAACTAAATGGTTTTGAGAAATAAAAAAGTATTTCTTGGGCATAATGGGCCTTTAAACATGTACGATTTATAATATTTACCTGTCCAACAGTTGTGCTCTGTGTAATGACGACATACCGAGTGAACGTCATCAAAAAAAGTTTCAAACGGGCACGTGGCAACTCGAGCTTTTAACTCGTTGGACTCTTTGTAACATTGTAAAAACTCGGAACATGTTCCCGGCTTTGAAATATAAGAAATTCCGTCTACGAAACGTCCTTTTGAACAGTGGTCTGAATGAAAATATAAATTGACTTTCGTTAAATTATGTTGGTTCTCTTTTTGTCGCAAAAGATAACAAATATAAGGAAATACCGGTAAACATTTGAGCCGTGTCACGACAAAACCAACATAGTGCGTTTGCGATCAGCATGGATCAAGACCGGCCTGCGCATCCGCGAAATCTAATCAGGACCGATGCTGTTCGCTATCAGTTTCTCTACTTGTAATAGAACGCATGGATCCTGATCAGACTGCGCGGATGCGCTGGCTGGTCTGGATCCATGCTGGTCGCAAACCCACTGTGTTGGTTTTGTCGTGACGCGGCTCATTTTATTTAGCTTGTTAATGTAGATGTTTTACATAAGTTTATACTTATTGTTATTTTGTCCGATTTTGATGTGCTGACTTGATAATAATATTATTATTGATTATGAACATTTTTGTATCACCTGTGCAGATACATATTCTATGTATATGTTAGTGTTCATCCGTGCTGTTGTACAGAAATTAGAAACTTCGACGGGAGCGATAGCGACAGGAGAATGTTTCTAATTTCTGTAGAACAGCTACGGATGAACACTAACATATTTAGTGTCAAGCTTTATTTGGCCCTTGATGACGTCACTACGCGTTTTTATGAAACACTATGAAAAATAGAAGGCGACTATGAACGGATTTCAATATAGTATCGACTTTTTTCTTCTATGAAAATTAACGCACACAATTTTTAAGAAATACAGCGTTTTCATTGGATGACAAATAAAGCTGGACACTAAGTATAATTTATTGTAAATCGCTGTATTTATGTATGGGGGATTCTGCATTTATTTGACAAAGTTTTTTTTATTTCCTCATGTACGCCACGTTCTGTTTAACTATACGTTAAACGGAAATTTCGTCATTTGTTATTTTATAAACGTCATTTTTTTCTGAAAAAGACATGCGTTTGTTTTCATTAACTGATTATATATATTCTGACTTGATAATAAATCACGTTATATAAAAGATGTTATAGTTTCACATAAAGTTACCTTTAAGGGCTGCCATCTCAGCTCTTCTGTAGGAATCTCTTGGTGACATGGTTGTTGTTGTTGGCTGGACAGTTGCGGCTTTCGTCCTCCAGATATTTTGAGCAGGACCTGTGGCATCAAACATTTGAAATATTGGATTCAAATGCTCTTCAACCGTCCTCGCCGGCTTTATTTCCTGTTTCAGAAAGGCCAATGTCTCGGAAACGGTTCGTCCAGGAAAATTTACACCCACGCCCTGGGTGGGAATGATTTTAGCACCCATTGATCTTGTTGGCAGCACGCCGCTTGGAGTTACTCCGTTCACTTTATTCATATCAGAGAGAATACCGTTTGAGAGGTCTTTATTTGCAATCAGTGATTGGATTATCATATTTGCTGTCTCGCCGGGAGTTGGGCTTTTTTCCAGGTACTTTTCGACATTTGGCTGCGGTCTGGGGCTTTTTGTTGTTGCTGGTACCTTTGGTATAGAAGCTTTAACAGGAATATGTTGAGTGGCTGGAGTTGTGGTGGCTACCATTACATTAGGAGCCGGCGTGTAGACTAATTGCGGTGCAGCAAACCTTGTCAGCGGTCGTTGATCATTTCCTATCTGTATATTGTAAGGTGCTAGTTCTTGGACTGTACCCTGTGAACCGAACATGTCTAGGTTAATATTTGAGTCTGGTATGGGAGATTGTTGACTTGGAACTCTTGACTTGATTGTGTCCACGGCAATGAATGGCTCCATTTTCACATCGAAGTTTCTGCTGATCGAAGATAGGCTGTTTTGTTTCAGCAAGTTGTCCATTTGATTAGTTCTATCACTTGGCATGTTCCTGTTTGAAAATTGCAAATTAATTTGTGACAGATCGGCCATAGGCATGGCAGAATTCGTCTGTACAGATTGTATGTTTCCATTGATTGAATCCAAATTCAACATTAATTGATCAGCTGCAGGTATTTCTACAGCTACGCCTACTTGTCCTGGCACATTTTGATTCACAGTTTCTACTGCCATGCCTAGTTGTCCCGGCACATTTTGATTCACAGTTTCTACTGCCATGCCTAGTTGTCCCGGCACATTTTGATTTACAGTTTCTACAGCCATGCCTAGTTGACCGGGCACATTTTGATTCACAGTTTCTACAGCCATGCCTAGTTTGTCCGGCATACTTTGTTTCACAGAATTAAAATTACTACTAAATCTATCCACCATCGGTTTGTTCGGCTTCACTGGACCAGGAAGGTTTCCGCTGATATATTCTAAGCCGATTAATGAGGGATCAATTGAGGGGTCTACCGCTGTGGAGGCACTGATCGGGCTAGAATTTGCGGCGTTTGAATTTAACATTGGTGATATGGCTATTTGAACGGCTGACTGGACAGAACTTGGCAAGATTCCGCCGGAGTTTTCTAAATACAATTGGGTTGAATCTGTCTTCGGTACAGCTTTGTTAATTCGCCAAGGCTGGTTTCCATTAAAAGGATTTAGATTAAGGAGTGGTTGATTGGCCGCTTGTAGCTCTTGCACGCTTGTGAATGTTGATGCTACATTCGAGAGCGTCTGATCTTGACTACTTGCTGTAAGTGTTGGTGCTTTATTCGTTAGAGCTTGATCTTGACTACTTGCCGTAAGTGTTGGTGCTTTATTCGTTAGAGCTTGATCTTGACTACTTGTCATAAGTGTTGATGCTATATTCGCCTGTTCTTGGTTGCTAACTATGTTACCACCGGATAATTGTGTCGGCGGATTTAAATTAAACTGGTTTACCAGGTTATGACCTGGAAAAGAAATGACCTGATTCTTGAATACTTGAAGGTTATAGTAGAAAGATGACACCGATCTAAAATTGAACTTATAACAATTGATTTAAATTTTAGGTTTTACTGATGTTCATTGAAGGTTACAGGGACAGAAAAATCAATTGTCTGTATTGCCAAGTTTGTCCCTCAGTCTGTATGGACAATTGAAAATTTTCAAAAATTACTTAATATATATCATACGGACAAGTAAAGACATTCTTCAGACAAAAACGCATAATTAATTCAACATTAGATTTTGCCGGACATAAGTTTTTACAAAAAAGTAAATATTACATGAAATAAAATACATGTACATGTACATAAGATAAAAAAAACACCTATAAATAAATAATTACCCGTGCATGCATCTTGTCCAATCAATGCAACAGTTTCGGCGAGATACTTAGTTGACCTGTCGATTGGCTCCAAATTGTAAGCATTGTTAGTTGTTGATGCTATTTTCTCTAGTTCAGCAAACTGAAAGCAAGTTGTTCTATATGAATGTCTAAGTACAAAAATCAACAGAATTCAATTTATCAACTCATTTCATGTGTTGCATAAAATCTTAAATTAATTTAATATGTATTGTAATTTTGAGACAGTGAATAAGTGTTCATGTTTACTAATGTATTTATTTTGTGTTTAATTTTCACAGATTTTGGTAAATGATTTTTTGTACGTGACCTAACAACATATTTCATAATTTACATAAAATCTTAAATTAATTTCATATATGTGTTGTAATTTTGACGCAATGAAAAAGTGTTTATGTTTACTAATGTATTAAATTTGTATTGAATTTCCACAGATTTTGGTAAATGACTTTTCCTACGTGACCTAATAACATATTTCATATTTTACATAAAATCTTAAATTAATTAAATATGTGTATTGTAATTTTGACACATTGAAAAAGCGTTATGTTTTAAAATTGCTAATGTATTAATTTTGTGTTTAATTGTCTCAGCTTTTGGAAAATAACTTTGATTTCCTACGTGACCAGTAGAAAAGTCTAACCAAACCGTTCTATCTAGCAAGAGGCTATAATGTCCTCTGTTACAATTAAAGGCTAGTGTTTTCTATTAATTTTTCCAGTTCGTATAAGCAAACATATATTCAACAAATTTACAAACTAAATCTCCGATTGTTTTTCTTTTTATAATATACAAATGTTTACAACAGAAAAAACGTTTCAAACAGCTTGTTTACATTATGCTTATAAAGATAATAAAAGATAGAAAGGTAATCTATGGTCTGGTATATACTTTTAAAATATTCATAATCATAATTATAATATGTTCATTTATCGAAAAAATAAAGTTTCTACGTTGAACGTCAAAATAAAATGAAATAACCTTTGTTGAACAATGAATAGTTCAAAATTTAAAAACCAGACAACACGGGAGAGTTTTTTTTTTGGCGGGAAAATAACTGTTATGATAATTTATTTTCAAAAGGCAGCGTCGTCTGCTCACCTTGATTAATCTACCGACACCTACTGCGATAAGAAAGACGCCAGCGTCCTTTATCACACGCGCTTCTCCCTCAGTCGCCCGTACATATTTAGCCCGTCCGTCTGTGAGAATGACACCGATTCGTAAAACACCACGCCTTGCTGAAATAAGAAGGAATTAAAAATGATAATCAGGGAAAAGTTCTGTTTCGACAAATATCGTACATTTCATATGGATGTGTTTCATAAATGGTTCTATACAGTATACATTGTATGTCATAAGACATTGTTCATAAAAGACTCTGTCAGAGTTTAAGGAGAGTTTAAGGATGAAAGTAGTTAACAGCTTGCCGTTAGGTAATGGTACAAAATACGTTAAGGGACACAAATGAGTTTATTTTTTACATTAAGGGACTAATTACTTTTCAAGATTAATACATAATACACCATTTAATGTATATCGAGACCAGTAACTTGTGTGCAAAATTTCAGATCATTCTCTTACTCTGTTTACCGAAATAATTATTCTTATTGTGAAGAATGACTGAAAATTTACAAGCTTCGCAACGCTTTTCACTCAAATGGGATAAGAAACACTTTTCACTCAAATTGGGCTTAGAAACGCTTTTCGCTCAAATGGGGCGTATAAACGCTTTCCGCTCAAATGGGGCTTAGAAACGCTTTTCGTTCAAATGGGGCTTAGAAACGCTTTTCGTTCAAATGGGGCTTAGAAACGCTTTTCGTTCAAATGGGGCTTAGAAACGCTTTTCGCTCCAATGGGGCTAAGAAACGCGTTTCGCTCAAATGGGGCTTAGAAACGCTTTTCACTCAAATGGGGCTAAGAACCGCTTTCATTCGAATGGGTCTAAGAAACGCTTTTCACTCAAATGGGGCTTCGAAACGCTTTTCACTCAAATCAGGCTGAGAAACTCTTTTCACTCAAATCGGGTTAAGAGACGCTTTTCACTCAAATCGGGCTAAGAATAGCGTAAGGTACGATTATCAATTTCTTTTTGAGTATTTCTTAATTTTCTTTTGCAAATCGTTTTGTTGTATGAGCCCAGCTGATCTATGTAAGAAGTCATTTTATGAATTTTTTGGGCTTTTAAACTTCGGTGGAGTTCCTTTAAAGTGAATTGGTCTATAATGAAAGGTCTCTAATAGTTACTCAGACAATATTTAGTATTAGATATAATAACAAACCGCGAAAGAATAATACATTTTTCAAGCTGTGGCAAGTGTAAGATACGCATGATGAGATATTCCATATATTTATAGTGCGGATAATAATACTAAATTAATGTATGTTCTAGAACAAAATATTATTATTCATAAAATGTTCATTCTACATCACTTACAACTTAACCAACATTTTTTTTCAAGCAACATTTCATACGAATATTCAAATGATACATTTCCACTGTTTTTATCAATATTTGAAATAATTATGGAAAATGTGCCGATTGTGTGTGTGTATTTGAGTCCTCCAGAAGAGTATTAGTCATTTGATATTTTTGGAAGATAATGCAAGATACAGATACAGAAAGATGCCCCAAATTGCAAAAGCTCCCCCTGGTTCTTTAGCGTGCCAAGGATTTAAGCACTCATACACGGGATCGAGATTTAAAGTCTCGTCTGAAAGACTGATAAGTAGTTTTTAGCTGGCCAGCCCGGGAATGGAACGCACCATGTCGAGATTACAAGTCTTGCGCTATAACCGATTGAGCTATGCGGGCTGGCTATTTGTGCTCATTGTCGACCAATCCACTTTAATTACTCAGTACCACGATGTACTAAATGATGTAAATAAAACAAAATTATGACCCTTCCGTGTTTATTAACCGTGGCTGTACATGTACCTTTTTGACTTAAAACAGGTGTTTATCTCAACTCCAAAATATGGATAGGATCGAATTTTGACGTAAATATACACATCACAATGACATCTTACGTCATAAATGTGGTGAATTGTTTGAAGTTTATGAATGCAAACTGGACATTTTTAGTGTAACATTACAATAAAGGTATTAAAAACTTGACATTCCGTCCAAAAAAGTGAAATTTCGTTTTAAAATTATTCAAAATATTTGGTAATTATGGAAATATTTTTTTCTATGAATTTTTCGTATGCGCATATATTTCAAGGGGAAAACAAAAGTACAGTGATGTACAAAAGGTCGTTTGCTGAAAGTAAAAATAAAATAGGAATTCCAGCAATCTGCGAAAATAGAAAATAAATAAATAAATAAATAGATAAATAAATAGATAAATAAATAAATAAATAAATAAATAAATAAATAAATGAATAATAATTCAACGATCCTACTTTAGAATTTGTTTGGTCTATTTATTTTTCGGCCATTTTTTTTATAACTGATGGGTAATTACCAATTTCTTCGCAAGTGACCGGTTACTAATCACAGATGATTTCTGAGTCAGTGGTAATTAAGAGACAAATGACCATTGGACCAATGTCCAGTAACACCTTGCATAAATTAGTATCATTCATTCAAAAATTATATGTCACATTTTGGCATAATTGTAATAACTTTTAATGACATGAATGGTGAGATGTCAAGGGTCTGACTCTCACTGCCTGAAAGAGCTGATGGACCCTTATAAAGCATAGAATACACGCACATTTCGTCTTGCCCGTGCATCGAACAACTAGTTGGGTCGATAGGGAGGGTCGATCGCTAATGTTGCAAGAACTTGAGCCCAACCCTTTGTCTATTCATCATTACAAAAACCTGTTATTTCTGTGTATGTTTGCAAATTTTTGATTAGCAATAAAGTATGATTGCATTAAGAACCAACGAACTGCATGCTCTCCGTATTGGGTGAGCTTAAGGAGCTGGACCAAAGGTTCCATTTTAATTCATTGATAAAATATTATATAAATTGGATATGTTGTAAAAATAATAATTTTTCACCGTGTCTGTTGAACAATTGTTCCATTTCAACCAGTCCCAAGTCGGTTCGACTTCCCTCTTGCGGTTGATTTATCGTATTCAGTACTTGTAATAAATTCTCTTTGGTCGAGTTCAAAGAAAGTGGAAACTCATCACCAATTGTACTGCTAACTACCGTCAGTCCAACACGTACCGATTCCGGACTGATGTCCGACAGTTGGACGAAACGCTTGATAAAATCGAGCTGCTGACTGAATTCCTGCTCGGATATACTGTCAGAACCGTCCAACAAAAATATCACATCCGCAATCGGTCTGCATCCTGCGACTGAAATATCATGCAAACGATATAATGATCTCAAATAGTTTCAAATGTTTCAAACCGTTAAGCAATTTGTAAAATAATAGTTTTATTCGTTGAAAATGAAGCTTATTTTCCATTGATAGAATAGGGAAAAGCATTCTTTTCAGATGTATTTATCTTGCACACTGATAATGTAGCATTATCAAAATGTATTGGACTACACGGAAATAAAGGCTCTTTTTACCGGCGGATAAGATTTGGAGATCGATTCTTTCTCTGTTGTAATTTAATCCATGTTCAAAACACAGCAGTAATCTATACCATATCATATTTTCACTCCGCGGGGCGCCGGACGAAAATTTGAATATACGACAAAGAAACGAGTCATTCTGTCGTGATTTCATATTCAGCATGTCGTCCCGCGTAGAAAGAATGACAATGTGTTCGTGTTTTTCTCTGGCGGAGCGAACATACGACATTGCACAAATCAGGCACCATAGAAAATAGTAAAATATCTAGTATACATGGTCATGAGTACTGTAGCCTGGTTTTATACCGATGTCAAAGGCAAAAGATTACCATTACTCTGAAAGAGTTAATAATTAGGCATTACACTGCTGGAACCCATGTGTCAGACACATAAATGCACAGTGCAGGTATTAGTTACCCGCACTCCAGAGCATGCTCATAGATTGGCTCTTTTTCTGAGGTTTACTTAATGTGACGACAGAGAAAGGGATAACGAAGAACAATCAAAATACTTAGCAATCTGATTTATACTCGAGGGCTATGCCCCCTCGTAAAAATCAAATAGCCTCGTGTTTCGATGCTCTTTCTATTACATGTAATGAAATGATTATCAAAAGTTAACAAAAAAGTCTTACAAGACAAAAGTTCTCAATTACAGAGAAGAAAAAAAACAACAACAAGAAGTCGTGATACCTGGTTTTTGTTGTTGAGCAGACGACAAATATGTTCCCGACAGAAGAAACGTTGTGACGATAACACGCAACTGTATAAGGCGAGAAACCTGTGAAGTAAAAAAACAAACAACTTCAAATTTCAATAGTGGTGTGACATAGAATAATAATAATAATAATAATAATAATAATAATAATAATAATAATCTAATAATAATAATCTAATAATAATAATAATATTAATAATTATGATAATAATCTAATAATAATAATACTAATATAATAATAATTATAATAATAATAATAATAATAATAGCAACAATAATAATAATAGCAACAATAATAATGATAAAATCATTCTGGAAACATTCAAATAATAAGTATGTGCTCCACAAAGTTGATAACCTCCAACTTTTCGAGGGGATAAACCCTCCTTATCAAGGAAACAGAAACTCCTTAATAAAGAGGGGTTTATCCCCTCGAAACGTTGGAGGTTAAAAATAATGATAAAAAACCTGAAAAGAATATAATAAATAGATTGTTTTCCTTAATGTTGAGGTTTGAAGCTTGCATAATAATTGTGATGCAAGTTATGCAAATTTTGAAAATACGCCTTGTTTACACACACATTTTGAATGCAATATTTAAGACCTAAATTTGCAACATTTATTTAATAAGATGGTATGTGAAAAGGAATATAAATCATGCAGTATATATACAAATAATATTTTGACATTTCACAGGTTTGATGTGACAATTTGTGAAATACACACAGAGTTTATTCTAGATTAATTCAAGCTGTTGATATTTCTTAAAAAGATAAACTATTTTTATATTGTTTTATTTGTTGGACATACGGGAATACGGTGTTTCAAATACTTGAAATTAACTTAAATATATGCATTTTTCAAATATAAAACAATGTGGTAAAATAGGTGATGTTTACAAACGTTATTGCGTTTAACATTTTGTTGTTTCGTTTCCCATGGGACATAATATATAGAAGATATTTAAGGTTTTTTTTTTCTTTAAATACCTATTTTTTCATCGAGTGGTATGGAAATAAGTATTTCATGAGTGGTGGTTAATTTCATATCAAAAGATAAAATTATATGCTTTATAGAAAAAATCTTTTCTGTATATTTTATACATTTTTCTCGTTTTTTGACATATCAATTTGAAAAACTTCCCCTTAAATTTTGTGTATTTGACTGAATCTAAAAGAAAGTCGTATTTCAAGACATCAGTGAAAATACGGAGAATATGTTTCACTGAAGTGAAAAATAAATTTTTAAAAGTCAAAATTGCGGAAAATGAATATACGCATTTTATTTCTTCAAAGTTTCTACATATTTTATTTATTAGAATAAAATAAATATATATGTGTTTCGCGTATTATAAACGTTTTCTAAGATATTAAAGCGGAACTGTATAAAAATCTTAAATAGGTGCAACTATTGTACGAAAAACAAAAATGATAACACGTTTTCTTCGAAGTTGCTTTTATTGACATCTTTTAACTTTTTAATATTAGATATTGAACGGCATTTTTCAGCAATGATATTCAATTTCAAAAGCAATCTTTACAGGCATTTGTTATCTTCATTAACATATCTAAAGTTTGATTGTCTCTTATTAAGACAAGTATATACTTATTTGAACCGCGTCATGACAAAACCAACATAATGGGTTTGCGACCAGCATGGACCCAGACCAGCCTGCGCATCCGCGCAGTCTGATCAAGATCAACGCTGTTCGCTTACAAACTCTATAACAAGTACTTAATAGAGAAACTGATAGCGAACAGCATGGATCCTGATCAGACTGCGCGGATGCTGGTCGCAAACCCATTATGTTGGTTTTGTCATGACGCGGCTCATTTAAGCTGAGGCTGAGGGCATTTACTTTGATGCTAATAATAATCCGAACAGTTTGTCCCTCACATGGGACAATTTAGCGTCACATATTTTCAATTGTCATTTAATTACGTGCAATAAACATGTCAAAGCGCGTTTATTCATATATATATAAAAAAGATTGATTGATTACGTCACAATAAAAAAATAGCTAGGGATGATGAAGCTGAAAGATTGCACATGTTTTAGGAATTCTCATTTAGGTGTTTCATCCAACGGTAGCTCATTTCAGTTCACAAATATTCTACATTTTTCGTACCTGATATTTACCGTTTGGTGGGAAAATAGTCTGTTCCTGGTTACACCAGCGACGAGTTTTTATTATTCAGGCACGGAAAATTGCGAAAAATGCCGAAGTCTCACGAAGAAGAAAGTGAATATCATTTGGATAGTTTATCCAATTTTAACCCATTTTAATAAGACCTTTTACAACACCATCGCCCCATAGCAACGCAAAAGATACTTTGCGCATGCGCGTTCTGCGAATGAGAAAAAGAATATTGATGAATATCTAGTGGAAGAATAAATTCTATTAAAATTAAACATTTTTATGTCTTTTTAAGTCTTACTAGTACCCTATTCATAAGATACATTTATAACTACAATGTGTATTTTGAAAAAAAATGGTAGCGCGTAAGTAAGAAGAAGTAAATAATTTGAATATTCATGACAACCATAAGATTGACTTAGAACTTTCATTTTGGTTAAACGTGCAAAAGCATTGAAGTTATCTACTGAAAATTGGCTGCGCCGTTCTTGACCATTTTTATTTTGTAAATAACTGACCTATTCTTTAATATATCATTAGATGTTCCCTTATTCTGTGTAAATCGTACGGAATAGACAGACCTATACGTACGCAGCCATGTTTTGTTCGCGTTATAAATAGAATTAAAACAACGTGTATAAGTTCGATACATAAAATTCTTCAATGGTGGTCTTTTCAATGAATAAATAGATTAAAGTGTAATAAATGCATGTTAAAGATAAGAAAAAATAACGTTTAAATACATCAACAATAAGTAAAATTATACTTCAACAGATATTTAATGTTTTAATGTCGGCGTAAATGCTCGACAAAAAAAATCAGTAATTCAAAGTTCGATTTTATAAAGGGAAGATTTCTTAATGCACTGCAGAATAATAGATGCATTGTCGTCTTATTGACATATGACATTTTTTGCATTTGAATTATCGACAAGCTTCCGGTTAATAAAATTGATAAAGCGTTTTAAAGTCACAGATCATCAATCGGTTATGTTTTGGTAACATGGTTCACACATGTTACACTTGCGCATTGTGACTTCCCCATGATGCTGATTCATTGTAGATTAAAATAAGGACACACAAATTCTGATCTCATTACACTTAAAATGGAGGTACATTGTTAATTTTTTTGTATGAGACATGACTTAAAATGTTTATTTCCGGGAATTTCCGTGTGATATAAAACACGTATAACACGATTTATCCCCTGGTACACTATAAATGAATCATTTTCTAAAATCGACCAGAATGCCTCACATACTTTAAACAAAGATGATCTCTTAAATTTGTAAATCTTGAGATTAAGATCACAAATATTATCATAAAATATTAATTTTGAAAAACCAACGTCCATGCAGTCTCGGAAACTTTCGTTAACCCTTAGATGAAAAGAGCGCAAACAATAAAAAATATTTTATATTTAGTCCTACCTTGTAAATTTTACAGAAAGTCAAACTGATTTTAGACGACCTTCGTAATGATCACGTAATGAGACAAAAAAGTTAAAAATAAAATTTCTGCAACTTTACCCCCACCTTTCCGCAATCTTACAAGATTTCAAAATAATGAAAATAATCAAATTCCAATACAAATTAAACCATTCTGTGTATAGACAATGCATGAATGCTAATTTTGATATACTAAATGTACACCCAACTAGTTTGCATTTGTATGTAAATAACATTTGCATACTCTTTTTAACTGAGTATATATCGTGACATTTTGGCGACAACATAAAAGGAAATATTAAACTTATAATAATAAAAAGTATCGTATTTCAATATTACAATAAAAGGTTAAAATAATAAAAGTAAGACAGGAAATATTCCTTGAAATACGAGTTGTAATATAGGCATGAGGTTATCCCCATACAGGCATCCATACGTCATTTTAACTAGAGTAATTTCATAAATATAATGCCTAAGACCAAAGCGACGAAGTGCCTATCACATCAACAACATTTGAACTTATGAAGACATAACTCGTAACCCGTCAAATTCAAGTCGGTTAGCTCAATTGGTAGAGTGTCAGACTGAGCAATCCGGTAGAGTCTTAGACAGAGCAACCCTGTAGAGTGTTAGACTGGTCGACCAGGGTTCGATTCACGGACGATGCATGTATCACTTTCATTATAATTGATCATACGGTCAGTGGAACTGTTCCTCTGCTCTGGCATGCATAAATATATGCAAAAGTGAAGACATAAGTAATGGTAAGCTGAATGACAGCCTGCCTTATAACGATGTGGTGTCTGAACAACAGCTCTCTAGTGAATTGATGAGGTGTTGTAACAACAAACATAGATTTGTAAGAACCCGATATTATGTGCACTGACCATACACGAAACCTATAAATCAGCAAAAATTTGTTTGGACCCGATAAACTTTTCACTTACCACACAAGAGACATGTTAATCATGATAGCATGTTATTTTGATATTTTAAAAAAAGATTCAAAGAAACAGAATACCAGTGAGGTTTGGGACAGACTTATACGTTGTATAAATTTGAAACAAGATGTTAAATGTAAATAAATCTTAAAATATAAAAAAACCGAAATACCATACCATGTCTTTTGTTAAAGTCCGAAACGAAATTAGATATGAAAAACAAAATCACAAAATATCTCAAAATTTCCGAAACATCAAACCATCACAGGGGCAACCAGTCAAGTTTTCAACTTGTTAGATAAGTTAAATAATCTAGGATTTATGAATTTTAATGCGTGTTAATTAATTAGATCGTGAGAAGTGTAGCTTCTCGACATATCGTCCCAGCCTGTCAGCCGCGCGTCAGCTTGATAGTTTATGTCTTTGTTTCGAAGCAGAAGATGCATACCGTCACTTCCGGTGCAATTCCCGCGCGCCGTCGTACTATATCTGTATTTATATATAATTACGTAATGTAGACCGCACATAATGTGCAACCCCATTGAATGACAGAAAGAAAAAAAAAACAATAATTAAGTTTTAAGTTCGATGTTAAAATTTATTTGGATCTAGGTAATGAAGTAATTATATGTTTGCATTTCGTTGGTATTTGAAATATGTTGTAAAGAGGAAAAACAGAACAATAAATGCATGCCTCATTTAATTCTCTTACACGATATTGTATTAATAAACTTCAAACTCCAACACAAGTCACGAAAAGAAAAATACCCCCGTCGAAAAAAAAACAGCAACAAAAATACAAAAAAAACCCACAAAAGAATAACATACTAAAACTGCAAGAGTTTAAAAGTAAACTAAAAGTAACACATTGTTTTCGATATGTCATAAATTTATATAACAGACATAAATATATCAACTTTAATATAAATGACTCTTTGTTACTCTGGTTCACTGACTAGTTTTGATAATAAAAATCGAGCCTTAGTCTCTCTATCAATGTGAAACTTGACTGCGTTTTCTATGTTTCAAAGTATAAAAATCCGCACATCCATCACGCCCCCTAGCACCGGCTTTGGATTATTTCAGGTGTGGAAGATATCCAGCTAGCTTACGGAACGTCGGTGACCGTTCGTGCCTGAAATAATGCACGGAAGGTTACCCGAGGTCTTCCACCACCATTAAAGCTTGGGTGTCGCCAATTGACCTCTTCTGTGTTGGTGCGACTTAAAAACCAATCACAGCAATACAGACTTGTGGTAAATCAGTTGAAGCGTATTTTAACAACTGCAGGGTCTTTGCCCTCATCAGTACCTTATACAGTGACACAATTTTAATGTGGTGTTTTTTTTTCTTTACTCTATTATGTTTTACCATGCTGATTCCTGGTACTTTTCTATCAACTAAACAATTATTTTACTTTTGTAAGAATATTTATATATGATACACATTATATTATAATGTTTGCAAGTTACTTCAAGTTATAAACTCGACTATACAAAGAATAGGGAGAACTATTGCACTCATCCAGGCGTCAACATCACACGCGGGATAAGTTTTTTGGTGCAATTAAGTTGGCATCTTAAAAATAACTGAAGGGAATGGGTTGAAACTTCACACACTTATCAAAGGGCATAAAGGGAGGTCACTATCCAAGGCCCATAACTGTAACATGGATTTTAACAGAATTATGGTTTTTTTTCTAAGAACAATTCTACATCACCCGGTCTTGTTTACAATCAAACACTGAGAATTGTAGAACACGTTGTCCTCCCAACATCTTTTGTTAATGTATAAATACATCTTGACGGGTAGATGTCCCACGTTTTGTACCTTTTCATGCTCGAACATCGGTTTGTACTAATGTTTGGGCGAATGCCTGCATTTGCCTCAAAAATGATTGTAAAGTATATGCTTCTGATTATGTTGGCGTGATATATCTAGCAATTTGGATGGAAGTTTGGCAATTCTACTCATGTGTCCCCTCAGCTTGTTCTACTAGAGGCCCGCTAAATTCATTCGTTTTGGGATTCGTTGAAACTCTTTTGCTTCATAACACTAAAATTCATCATACATCGATTGATCGATTACCTAGGTAACTGTGGACACGGTTATTGAATCAATACTTAAAGTGACATAATCTGTGTATTCAAACTACACTAGCAACAATTTCAGAACTGATTATAAGAATCTCCGATAAGTAAAACAAATGTACGTTACACTTATGAATTTGCAGTACAGTAAAAGAAACATATAATTGTTTTATGTCGCCAAACTGCTCAGCTACCTTGTTTTAAGCTCTATACTTTGATAATATACACAATATAAGCAACTCGCTTTAAAGAAATATGGTTTATTTTACCATGACCATAAATACAAAATAAGTAAAAACATAACATACATAATTATACAGATCTATACTTTTGCACAAATGAAAACTGCAAATGGCCCCATTTTCCTAAATATAATACTGTTTTGAAATACTGTAGAACCTGAATATACATGTAATTCTAACATAAATGAACGCCAGGTCCCTTCCCGTGAGCACCTGAAATACAAATATAAATATTACAAAATTATGCGCATACCCCCCATGAATCGGAACATCTCGGCTATTATTCATAATAATCCCTTATCCGAAATTTGACGGAACGAGCCGACAAGATGCGATTGACTTAAGTTGTGAAGGTTATAAATCACAGACTATAGGCCTTTATATATCGATCTATATCTCATGCGAAAAGAAAAGCCAACAAACACAAATGAGTTTTTTTTGAAACAGAAAAAAAACCCGCATACTTTGACACGTCACTCATAACTTTCTTTTCGTCGGTTCAATGGCATAATCGTGACATTCGGACTTATCATATTGATCATCATGTTAAATTCTGCATCATTTGATATTGTTGTAAGGATTGGTAGATCTAGATACTAAAAACAACTTTTTGACATAAAATATCAGGACATTTCAGTAGAAATGGGATATACGAAGAAATTTTCATGAATATCGTCGATGTCTGAAATTAAATCTAAAAATGAAAATGACGTAGATTGCAGGCTATAAATGTGATTTTAATAGCGTGTGATTCTCACGGTTACACCGTTTAAGCAGTCGTGTACCAATGGCGCGACATGATTTGGGGAGAACAAACCGAAAGACTTTCAAGTCAATAGACTAAGCTTATTCCTAAGAAAATCGTCATTTTTAATTTTATTAACATGCAACATTCACATTACCGATCATGCTGGACAAGAATGACGCATAGGTGGCTGATCCAGTTACCGCCCCAATTTTGGCAGGATTTCGACGGACAGTTTGACAATGGAATGCGGTGTCGTCTGCTATATTTCCTGGTCCCCAAACATCGACTTGTACCACGTGCCATTCCGTTAACCTTAAAATATGATGAAATATGCGCTGAATAAAGTACATGTAAGTAAATATATGTCAATACTTCAAGAGTTATCATCGAAGAGTAAACAAAGAAATAAGCAATACATGTATTGTCATAATTCCAAAAATACAAGACTTACTCTTGTCTAGAAAACAATAATAAAATTTTATTAATGAGTTATGGTAAATAAAATTAAATTGACCAATAGTAAAGCTGCAATAAAAGCTTTCAAATTCCTGGTATTTAAACTGCTATTACTAATACATTCGAACACGCTGCATCTGAAACAAACTTGAAGCTGTCATGACGCAGATATCAAATTATCAATCAAACTAATTATTATGAATATATGATTGCACGCAATCACCACAAACGTTACATTAAAATTTGCTCCACCTTATTCTGAATCATGATCAATAAATCTATATTTGATTGTTTTGACATTTTGATTACTTTACAAAAATAAGTTTGATTGATGCGACCTTGAGTGTGCAGTATAATCAGCATCAGATTTCATTTATAAATGTGACAAGTATACCTTGGATCTGAGATAATCGAACCTTGAACGTTGTCGAAGCCCAGGTTGTGAGCCGCTACCGCAGCGGCCGCCATTGTGTTAACATTATTTGGAGCCAATGGGCACAATTCCCGAACAGGTCCTGTAAAATAAATTAACTTGTCTGACTTGTACTAATAATTTATAAATATTAAATTGTTTATTTTAATTCATGTACCATACCAACAATCTGCGTTCAAAGACAAGGCAATAAACTATAAAAGCCAATAAAATGCAACTCCACCTAAATTCAGAGCTAATCGGAGCGAGATTTGTATTTCATATCTTTAGTCAATGAGTTATTTCTACTTTATTTTACTTTTTAAGGCAACTTCTTTATCCTCCAAAGAAGTAAAGTTGAACCATATCTTCAAGTGCTAGATACCGGTATATTAGCATCAAAATGTTGAGAAAAAATACATTTAAGTAACAATGCGTCCTACTAAGAACGTTTATTGTTATGTCAAAAAATGTCTGCGAGAACTTTGCTAACACTAAATAGTACCTGAAATAGCACAGGGCACTGCAGGCAAAAAGCGAAAGGCGCCTAGTATATAATTACAAAATTGTCTTGTGGTCTCAGCAGTTTCAGTGCGACCTAGATATAAATTTTGATCAGTTTTTGGTACAGAAAAAATATCATAGTTACCATCATATAAAACCTCTGCTGTATCTTTAACGGCGTCATTTTTGCTTTTTAAAGGCTCATTCAACTTGAGTGACTGTGGTGGCTTTTTCATCGTTACTTTTAATGCCTTGAAAAGAAAGAAAAGAAAATTTTTAATCATTTATAACCCATTTCAAATATTTGTGGGATCGCAATATGATGTGTAGTGTCGGCGTAAGTAAAAACAGGGATGGAATCACTCAGATATTAAGGGACAATTATAATACATTAAGACAGCCACTTTACTAGGTCTCAATTTTCACTCATTTATTTTCAATATATATCAACAGCTAGTATTGTCATTGCAGCATACTTCAGATTTTGAATGAAAAGTGTTTTTACGCTTATTCTAAAAAAATCATTTTAAGCTACTGGTACATGCATTTAACATGTCCTCAGATTATATGAAATAACCGAATTACTTAATGCCACGTTGTTCTGTTACACGTTTGTTTCACCGTTAAGTTTACAAACCTGTAGCGTTCCTCTATCCGCCATTCGGCGTATGTCCTCTCCGCCCCATAATGCACCGCTAGGTACATACAATCCGTTTTGATTGGCTGCCGCACGTAACTTCCGTTCTATGTCCACATCCGCCATTGCTGTTGGGGAGCCAATCTATGAATGTAACATAAATGTTTGAAAAAGCTATTTAAAATTAAACATTTTTCTGGTATTGATTTTTTAAAAAAAAACAAGCATGACTAAGTTGGTTAAAATTAAGCGAATATCATCAATTGAAACTTAGAACTATTTTTTATGTGTCTTTGATTAAAACTAAAGTTTTTTTCTCAATATGTGACTACACATACATGTATTTCATCAATGTACGCGTGTTTCTTTTTTTTACATAAGATGAAGCATCTAAATCGTTTTCAATTAGGTTTGCTCGTATAATGTATTGAAACAGGTTTATATTGCATATATTGTCAATCTACTGTACCATATAATCAGCATGTTTAAGGAATCGTTCGCCATAATCTCGGGTAATACACGGATGTGCCACCTCTACAATCAGGTCGGCTTCCCTGCAGAAAGACACATAATAAGTAAGCTAATATAGAAGCTACATTCAACTGTATGGCTGCTTACATAAAATTGTCCAAGCTTCATTTTGAAAAAAAAAGAAAAAAAAAAAAAGAATCGTAAAAAAGTTCCCTCATCATAAGTTCGTGGAAAGTCGGCAGTCAACGCCACTGTGTGTGAGTCTGGCTCTTTCGCAGACCAATTAATCACCAGCTATGTAGTGTTTGTGTGTAACATTGCTGTTCGACATTCAAGATTAATTTTTTTTTAAGTAATTGGAACAAATTAAATTGAAATAATGCAACTGGTTCAAGGAATTTTCGTCTGTCTATTTTCATTTTTTTTTAATCTTGTTATTACTTTGACGTCATTATATTTGAAAAAAAGTTAAGTTTGATTGAAAGGGTCCAAAGGTATGGAAAGGGTCCAATAAGTATAAAGATTCGGGAAAATATATGCATATCGTTGTAATATATTATGCAAAATGTACTATAATTATACTAAATATAGCATTTTACGATATTTATTTATACGTTCAATTAGGATACATCTACATCAATCGCACACAGAAATGACCTTCTGTCAAACAAACCGCCCTTGCTTTGATCATTTTATCTATGAACTCAAAAGAAAAACCGCAAGAACAAAGATAATGGTAAACACTGTCTTATAATTATATATAACATTATAGGGTAACTGGTGTCTTCGTGTAACCTTGGTATACTTTTCAATTGTTGTGTAACTGAAATAGCATGATCCCGTACACATGGTATATTGTAATTAAGGATGTAACAGTTAAGTAAAGTTTTATATATGTATACAATTATTGTTCTAAAAACAATTTCCAAACATCCAAGAATATGTTTAATATGTACAGCAAGTGTTTTTCTTTATCATTATCGAACGTTAACGCATTCATTTTTTAATAAAAAAAAATAGCTACGACATTATCGAAAATAAATTTGTAGTTACCTCCCTTTATTCACATGAAATGTTAAATTCGGTAATATCTTTACAAGAACTTACAATATTGATAAATCTTCATTTGAGCATCAGATTTATGATATAAAACCATCATTAATTTCGTTACAGGATCTTTTATACATGTAGATCTTTTCCCCGCATATATTAATTTAAGGGTATAAAGCAATGTATCATGCAATATCTTTCTATTAAATCTATCAACAATATAATTATATTGGTTCCATTATACTATGGTCGATTCTCAAAAGAGTTGTAACATAGAATATCTCCGTTATTTAACACACAAAAATACTGCAAGAAAACTGGAACAAAATACTATTCAGCTAATTCTAATTCGAGTTTTATCCGTTTAGCAATGATTTCGCGCATGCGCCATTCGCTTTTAAGGCACTTTTCTACCATATCTGCTACGCATTATAAAGCAATCGACTACCATATCAGCTATTCGCTCTTAAGGCAACTGACTACCATTACCGCTATTCGCTTTTAACATTTCGGCTATTCGCTTTTAAGGCAATCTACTACCACATCCGCTATTCGCTTTTAAAGCAATTTACTACCATATCCGATATTTGCTTTTAAGGCAATTTACTACCATATCAGCTATTCGCTTTTAAGGAAATTTACTATCATATCCGCTACTTGCTTTTAAAGCAATTTACTACCACATCCGACATTCGCTTTTAAGGCAATTTACTACCATATCCGATATTTGCTTTTAAGGCAATTTACTATCATATCCAATATTCTTTTTAAAGAAATTTACTATCATATCCGCTACTTGCTTTTAAAGCAATTTACTACCACATCCGCTATTCGCTTTTAAGGCAATTTACTACCATATCCGATATTTGCTTTTAAGGCAATTCACTATCACATGCATCCAATATTCGCTTTTAAGGAAATTTACTATCATATCCGCTACTCGCTTTTATTATTTTATTATTATTTTAATTTACTATCATACTCGATATTTGCTTTTAAGGCAATTTACTATCATATCCAATATTCGCTTTTTTCAGAAAATTGACTACCATTACCTCTATTCGCTTTTAAGGCAATTCACTACCATAACCGTTATCCGCTTTTAGGGCAATTTACTACCATATCTGCTATTCGCTTTTAAGGCATTTAACTATCATATCCGCTATTCGCTTTTAAGGCAATTTACAATCATATCCGCTTCTCGCTTTTAAGGCAATTTACTACCATATCCGCTATTCGCTTTTAAGACAATTTATTGCCATTACCGCTATTCGCTTTTAAGGCAATTTACTACCATGTTCGCTATTCGCTTTTAAGACAATTTACTACCATATCCGATATTCGCTTTTAAGGCAATTTACTACCTTTACCGATATTCGCTTTTAAGGCAATTGGCTACCATTATCGCTACTCGCTTTTAGGGCAATTTACTACCATATCTGCTATTCGTTTTTGAGGCAATTTACTACCATATCCGCTATTCGCTTTTAAGACAATTTACTACCATATCCGATATTCGCCTTTAAGGCAATTTACTACCTTTACCGATATTCGCTTTTAAGGCAATTGTCTACCATTACGTTGCTTTTAAAGCAATTGACTACCATATCCGCTATTCGCTTTTAATGCAATTTACTACCTTTACCGATATGCGCTTTCAAGGGAATTTACTACCATATTTATTCCATATAAGCATTTTAGAAGTCAAATAATATAAACATTTCCAGCAGATATGAAGCTTTATACACTTTAAAAAGAAACTTTTTATTAAGGTCAAACATATATACATCGTCACATTAGTACAGTAATCTGTTAACTCCCTATTACATTATATAAGGACTGTACTTACAATTACGTTTATGCTACTAGACTACCACGTTGCTTAATTTGTGATATTATGTACGCAAATATAATAATAATTCTATATTCATGAAGTAACTTAGTTTATATAACAGGAAACCACAGCTTCTCTTTAAGTCCGCCTCTTTTTATTGACATTTATGTTTTAAATATTAAATTGAAAATAAATATCTATGACCTTTAAATGTTATTTGCTAAAACATTTAGCAACGGAAAAAGTTGAATACGTGAATGCATCGCATATTTAAAGCTGCATGCATCCAGTTGCGCCAAAAAAAAAATCACGAAAATTAACTTTGAGAAAAAGGAGACGAGATTTTAATTAAAGTAAGAACATTCACAATTCAAATAATGACTTACTTATCTTATGCAATAGTTGACTAATTTTCAACATAATTACTTCTGCGTGACTTACGCAGTAAGGGCACTTTTTGCATGTATGTATTTGACCATTATTTGGTAATATACTTGGATTGAACGTACCGTTTGCAACATGTAAATTGCTTTCTTTATTCACTTAACAAAATCTTATTTTTAATATATTTCAAACGTTTCATGGAAATAAGCGTGCTGCTTTAAATAGAAAAACAATGCCTTGGTGAGTGTCAGGACGTTGTGGAGCAAAAAGCGGGAAAAAATAAATCTTATCTGATCTTATATTTCAATATACTTCAGTAAACGTATGAATGTTTTTTTTTTAAAACGGCAAAACATTAGTTTTATAACGGTTAAATTATGGTTTTAGATCATATTAGACACTGCTCACCTGAAGAAAGTTGCGCTGAATGTAGAATTATTTGTCACAAAGGTAGCAAAATGTAAACAAAATACATGTAGTATATTTTGTATTTTGACATTCATACAAAATCACAGAAACTGAGCTTACTGGTTTCCTAGCAGTTTCTGGACACAAATCGCACTTTTTAACAAATAAAAGAAAAATAAGTCTACGGAGGGGTACAAAACTTTGACATGGCAAAGTTAGGTACCTGTCTAGCATTGCCATGTGTTTAATGTTGCACTTTCATATTTACTTTTTAATTTCAATATAGGCCTGAAATGTAACACCTTTTTTCACCTTTATTCAAAAATTCATAGCAGTTTTCCGGACCTTTTTTATTTTTAATATAATTCAGTACCATAAAGCAATGTAAAGATTGTTTTCAGACAAAACAGAACTTCCCAACCTTTTCTGTGTCGTCTGCAAAAACATTTTCTGAAGTATTGATTTACCTAAAATGGGGTCTTAGTTATTGCGCATGGATATTCAAACTAGATTTCCCCAGGTGTTGACAGTCGCAAGTATATAACTTTAGATAACAGGCAAAACTTCAAAACATATAAATTGTTGTACTACAGTATTTTAAATGCTGTTTAGCATAGAAAACAAATGTCTCTCTGATTGATGAAGTAATGTGGATGCCTTACTGGTAAAAATAGACTGTACTAGACGAAAATGATAAACAACCGGAAACTGCTAGGGGACGGAAACTGCTGAAACCAGTATTGCCAAAAAGCAACAGAGGCAAAATATGGTTCTAATGAGTAACTGTTTTTAAAATCATAACAGAACACTAAAAATAAAAAGCTTGTGAGAAATGAAATGCAGGCATGTCTGGAGCTCTATATGACGAAGTTGGTGGACATAATTGGATCAAATAACCAATAGAATATCTTTACATGCGGTTTTTAAAAAAAAATGTCTTAGCAATGTGGTTGTTAGACATATAACGTATTTTATAAATGAAAGAGTACATTTTTTGTACGTTTATTATCCAAATATCATATAACATGAGCGTCATTGTCATAGAACTAGCTCGTCACATCCTGCATTTCATGATCATAAATAAACGACAACAACAACAACAACAACAAAAACAAAGAAACAAACAACAACAACAAAAAACAATGAAACAAAATTTTCCACAACAGGGACATTCAAATACAAACAACATTCAACTTACAAACTTATCGTTTCAAAACTCTTTCAGAATATATTTATTTTATTTATTTATTTATTTTTTTATTATTATTATCATTTTCCAATGACAATTATAATAATGCACACATATTTTTATCCAAGGTCATGATCTATATTGAAGCGTGATCAAGGGAAAATCTCAAAATTATATTTGAACGTAAAGTTTAGTATTTATAACTTGATTGAATCTCTTAGTACATTCCTTTATATATGTGTGTTTTTTTTATTATTTCTTGTTTTTCTTATCAAGATGAACTGTTAAATTATTTAGAATTAAGTATATCCGAATCCCCCCCCCCCAGAAAACACACTGTTATAATTCACCATATTGTTTACATTATAAGAAAAAAAATATATTGTGCAAAATTATGTTTACTGCTGGAAAGCTAATGTATTATATACTTGTTATATTAGAAAATCCTCATATTGTACGTACAAATGTGCTTGAGTGAATAAAGATATCTGTCTGTCTGACTAAAATGAATATGTATACATTGTTTTCATATTTATGGGCCACTTAAGTTTCTTATACCTTTCATGAAATGTATCAAGTTCCTGTAGAATATATTGTTTGTCCACGTGTCCGTCAAGCGCAGACGCCGTTCTATTCCAAACAAACGCAAGCTCTAGATTATCATTTGCTAATACCTGTTGCACGAGATACTGACCTGTAAGTAAAATATAATAGTGCACGTTTGTAAAGTCGCTTTTGATTGGATAATCGTGACGTCTACATAATACTGCATGTTTTTAACGTCACGTTTTATTGGATAATCGTGACATCTATATAAGGGGAGCAGGGGACGTAAAATATGAGCAATTATGAATTTCAGTTAGGCCAAAACACAATTTGAAATGTTTCAAAATCTTTTGTACAAGTTGTAAAGTATTTTTCAATGATATAGGACATCTACATAAAAAATAACAGTTTGCATGCATTGCTCCTTAAAACAAAGACTGACATTAATTTATATTTACCGCTCCCAACTTAAAATCACACCTGAAATGGACCATCTTCATGAAGATTAATGTCAATGCATTCAGAGAGTCAAAAAATACATATAAGCTACCAAAATGTTTAGTTTTGGGTAAATACCCAAATACCCCAAAATACTATTTATATTGCCTACACACATACATTACAATGGTAATGAATTACCAAAAGTTTTCAGTACATCTACCTCCAAACACCATGTCTGTAGCGGAGCCATATTTCGAATATGCCCCTGCTCCCTAAACTATATAGACGGTTGCTGTCAATTTTTAATTTCATAAAGAATCTTGATAGATTATGGATGTACATGTATGAAGGGTTATTTGCAATATTAAAGTGACCCCACTGAGGTTTAAAAGCCTTTAAACATAATATTTGAATTTCTTACATAAATGAGCTGGGACACTTTAAACAGAAAATAAAGAAATATACTTTGACATAATTGAAAGTAGTATCTTAAAACTTTTCTTAGCCCGATTTGAGTGAAAAACGTTTAAACGCTTTTCATTTTGGGTCATTTTTTTACAATTTGAATAATTATTCTGGAAAAACGAAGTGCGCGAATGATCTGAAAATTTGCACATAGATTAATTAGTGTTCTAAACCAAATTCAAATGGTAGAATTCTACATTAAATTTATCTGAATTTTTTTTTCAGTCCCATCATATCAAAAAACCTCATGCCGTGGAGTCCCTTTAACGCTCGCCTTTATATACATAAACAAATTTAATGACCTATCAGAAAGTCTTTATAAAAATAATATTAGCGGCGTTATTCATCGCAACATATGTGCTCTTTACTGAAATACAGAAAATTCCAGACAACAAAAAAATGAAATAAAATAAGACATCTGTGTTTTGCTTGTCATAAATCTAATTACTTGAACTCGCGTATAAGATATACATATGCACATCAACAACATAAAAAAGTACTTAAAATAACTTATTATCAGTATCCACAAAAATAAATAAATGCAAATTGTTTGCCTGATTTAAAACAGTTAATAGTTTACATATATATGATATTGTAGTATATGTTGTTAATTATAATATAATATATGGAATCGCCTGTATACATGATTATTTAATGAACATGTATACACTACACATTTAGGTTTAAACTTTAAAGAAAATTAATTCACTCACCTAGATGTCCATATCCAACAACTCCAATTCGTCTTTTACCCATTTCAACTCGAAATACTTGTTACTATAGTTCTTTTGACTTTTAGTAAGTCTTTTTCCTAACGGACTATTCTGTCCTGGTAAATTTTATCCCCACACCGGTTATCTCCCTTACAAATCTGCAAAATGTAAACAAACCGAAAAATGCGAGTGAATAATTAGAAATTTACATTGTGTATACGTGTTAAGAATGTCAAACAACATTAAAACACCTATAAGTTTATACAAGTACCTGCTACGATGTATAAAACAATTACCGAAGTCCTCCCAAGGTCATTATAAACACCATGTGAGACAGGTACGTAAACTCTACTTCGTACTCAAAACAATTCGACCGAAGTATTTAATGTGTACGGTCCATACCAGATAATGAGATTTGAGAACCATCTTTAGTGCAAGAAAACATATATTCATTTATTGTTTTTCTTTACGTAATTTGGCTTATGCAAAACAATAAAAAGAAAAAAACCTATTATCGTTTTCATTTGTTGGAATAATAGATACATCTAATCAGTGTTGATTTCTTGCCAAATATTTAATTAAATTGGACACGACTTTAATTGATTAAAGCCGCGGTATATGAAATATAATTTATTAATAAAAAAAACCCTTCAAAGTTGGACTAATAAGTCTTGATTTCATAGTCTTATGCCTTCTTTGCCATTACTTATATTAATAACTGTTTTCATATTCACCTACATGTATTTCTTATGCATGATGTACTGTAAATAAAGGTTTTAGAAACTGTAGACCCGGTTTACAGGTAATGGTAATGTTACATTATGTAAACTGCAAATTATTAGATCTATTATATTAGCGTTTCCTTTATTTTTTCTAGCAATTTAAAAGCCACGCAGACGAAACTGATCCCGAGAGAATTCAACAAATTATCACGAAGTCTGTACAAGATTCAGAATGGCTGTTGAATAAAGTAAGTAACATTAGAGTGAAATTACAACAAACATGTAGATTTAAAATTTATAGGAAAGTTATTGACTATACTTTACTAAAATATTTTTTAATGTGAATAGTAGTGAATATTGGCAGTAATGTAGTAAAGAACGTCCAATATGATTATCTGATTTATTTACATTTCATATGCATTTTGCAGTGGATGATTAAATGTTTAAATTTAAATTCGGATTTATCATTACATAACATTTCTTATGGTTTAAAAACCTTTAAAAGATATATTGTTATGGTCCTTCTGGATCACTGATTACAGCCATTAATTAAGTGGTGAAGATTTAGTTTCGCTCAAGCCAAAGCTAGGAGGCGTGAAGGACGTTGCACTTTTTTCATTATCATCATGTACAGACTCAATCAAACCGAGTCTGCAATTTTCATGAAACTTTGCTGATTTTGATGCTTCTGATGCATCCCTTTTTTCCAGATATTTACTCATGATTACAAATTATTACTACTTTTATTAAAATTTGTACTATAATTTGAACTGTGGATACACTTGTTTATGTATATTTTCAGTATAAATCGAAGTAGATGTTAAAAACTAAGAAGATTATGGTTTGGTTGGCTAGTTGAAAATGAGGCTACAGCATGGTGTTGAGTTTTTATGACCCTGGAAGTTTTGAGGACAGAATTATTACTGACATTGTGATAATGATGTATTTATGTTCATTTGTTATAATTTTGAAATTATCCGCGTTGAACGCTTGCTGTAATTAAAACATAAAGAAATAAATGGACTGTTTCAAACAATATCTAGCTATTTCTTCTTTTGACTGTTGTTGTTGTGTATTGTATATAAAAATGGACATTTGATACTGTATGTTAGTTGTTTTCAATATGATGTTAATAATTAAGTGTTTTCATTATGGCCTTGTTATTGGACTGAAGACTGCATGCCATATTACTAAGCCTGAGGCAATTACAAGGCCATTATGAAAACATTTAATCATTATCAATTTTATTAATTAACTAAACACATAATCTAAAAATGTTTAGTACTTAGTGAACAATCAATAACGTTGTTGTGACGTATTGCAAATGAGATTCTTGTTTTAAAAATGTCTCGGAAACCTACCTTGCAGCAATTCAAAATGGCGACTATTTTCAATGACAAAAAAAGAGATTCATAATGGCCGAGCTGGAGAGCCAATCACAATTCTCCAATCTCATAATAGCCGAGTTTTCTCATAATGACCGTACTGTTTGCATAATGACCTTGTTTTATGTGCATAATATCCTGGTGAACTTCATTAGCCTTACATTTGAAGTGAAAACGTGCCTAATATTGAAAAGTTAATTAATAATCTAACATAAGATACCATTTATTAAATGTATTCTAACTTTCTTTGAGGTAAATGAACATGTATATATGAATCTTGGATTACAAATAATATACTTGAGAACACCACAAATAACAATTATAAACTATAACACGTTAGGTTTAAACGTTTGTAAAAACACACCCGTTAATTCTTTTTAGTTTTATGTGGATATTGTTATGCTCATTTTTTACTGTCCAGTTGAGTTGAATAAGTAATAAATTTCAAAAGACTGACGTTTATAATGGTGACTGACCAATAATTGAAAATGAGAAATTTTTATGATACAATATAAAAAAAACTACCAAATTAAAAAAGACTGCCCTTCTCTATTTAAGAAACGCTACCGTGTATACTCGGAACAATATTTATGGACATTTCCGTTGGTCACGTTGAAAATTGATTGTTTCATAGTAAAATATAAAATTTAACACAATTAAAGTGCTCAAAATATCCAGTAAATTTTATTTTTACCAGTTCACTGACCACTTGGATAGGTATAATATCACTTTAAAACATACAGTGAGATATGATTTTTTTACATTTAGTAGCATCACGCATTGCTTCAACATCATACATAAATGAGCCGCGTCACGACAAAACCAACATAATGCGTTTGCGACCAGCATTGATCCAGACTAGCCTGCGCTTCCGCGCAGTCTGATCAGGATCTATGCTGTTTGCTGTCAGTTTCTCTACTTGCAAAAAGGTTGGTAAGTGACTTCAAATATATTTTTCAACAGCTTTGTGTATTATACATAAGTCTAACTTTTTATACAATAGTCATACATTTTAATGATAAAATATTTGAAAGAGAAACTAAGTAAAATACAGAATGAAAAACTTAAATGTTTTATGATAAGATCAACAGTTGATTGCATTATTGATGAAAAAAACAAGTAAAATGTTCTGTAATTTATATATAAAAAATAATAATACAACTAAAAAATTTTTCAGTTTAATTAATTACTAATGAGGGAATGATAATTTAAACCAAATGGACATTGACAGAGAAATTTCTGCATTTTATAAGCTCGCCAGAGCCGAAGGCTCAGGGTGAGCTATTAGTATCAAAGGGGGATGCTCTGGCGTCCATCGTCCGTCGTCATGCGTCAATAATCGTTTTCTTCTCTGAAACTACTAAGCAGATTTACTTCAAATTTGGTCTGTAGCATCCTTGTGACAGTCACACTGGAATTTGCTCATGTCATTCCAATTGGCCCCTTTTAGGGGTCAGCAAAGCTAGAAATAGAAAAACCTTTAAACATCTTCTACAGAACTAATTGATGGATGATCACCAAACTTTGTCTGTAGCATTCTTGGTAGTCTTTTATCAATTTTGGTAATATTATTATGATTAGCCCCTTTTAGGGGACGCAAAAGCTAAAAATAGAAATACCTTTAAATGTTCTATTTCTACAGAACTAATTGATGGATGATCACCAAACTTTGTCTGCAGCATTTTTTGGGTAATCTTTTATCAAGTTTGGTCACATTCATTTGATTGGGCGAACTTTTAGGGGACGCTAAAGCTAAAAATAGAAAAAACCTTTTAAACGTCTTCTACTTCAGAACCAATTGATGGATGATCATCAAAACTTCTGTCTGTAGCATTCTTGGGTACTCTTTTATCAAGTTTTGCTGTTATTAATTTGATTAGCCCCTTTTAGGGGCCACTACAACTTAAAATATAAGAAAACCTTCCAACATCATTTCCTACTGAAATAATTGATAAATGATCACCAAACTTTGCAGCATTCTTAGGTAGTCTTTTATCAAGTTTGCTCATATTACAAATGTAATTTGATTAGCCCCGTTTAAGCTAAAGCTTAAATGCCCCAGGTCATGGCATTTCTTCAAATTATTGTTTAAACATATTCTATGCTCAAATTTAATATTAGAATATATTGACATTCCAACACTGAAAAGCAGTTGTTTCTGGTGAGCGACTCAGGGCCATCATGGCCCTCTTGTTTCAAATAATATTCTACAAACAACATTGAAAATTCTGATGATACTTTCAAATATTTTATCAATTACTAACCGTTTCCGAATTTTGGAAATGAGGCTGCATCTTTGGCAGTACCAGTAACACTAAATGAGGAGTCAAACATTTTACAAAATATGGTTAATATTAAAAGTTTAGGAATTTCTGACTATAATCATAATGCAGACATTTATAAAGATTTTTGGGAACGGTATTTGTATTTAGGGTAAACTAGTCAGTAACGATCAAACAGGTTTTGTGAAAGGCAGATTTATAGGTGAAAATACTAGATTAATCTATGACATTATGAACTACATAGAAGAAAAAGATATTCCTGATTTGAGTCTTCTCATACATTTTGAAAAGGCTTTTGACTCATAACTTTGGAATTTTGTGCTGCAAATTTTAACCTTATTCAACTTTGGACTCGATATTAAAAAGTTTGTGTAAGCTACAAAGACACTGCTGTTTATTATCAAATCCGAAATATTACCAACACGAATGCAATAATGAAATAAACTACACTCTACTGATCAAATCTCAATATTTACAATGTTTAACTTAAAAAAAGTTTCGGAGTCCTTATTAGTCGCCGGTAGAAACCGGCGACTATATTTGTAACAGTTTAATATTATACCTATGGTAGGAGAAGGCCTTAAAATGTGTAATTAAAAGCATGTCAATTACTGAACAATTAATCAAAGCACAGAACGCGCTGAATGTGTTTGTATCTCAGAATGTCAGAAAGGTGAAGGTTGTGAGATTATAAACCAGTTTGTTTTTGTATAGTGCCACCAATGCTTTCCAGCGTTTTAATTGTAGTAAAATGGCTATAAGACTAATTGCAACACTGATATTCAATTCAATGTTTATTTGACTTAAACAATTTGAAAAAATATCAGTTGCCTTAACTGGGGAGTCGAACTCCAGACTCTGGCTTCCTAAGCGAGCGCGCCAAACCCTCGGCCCACGGTGAAGTTATAAGTTATGTTAAACGGCTGAGAAAACCATATCATTCTAAATTAGAGTTTGTAACCCTTTTTATTTCGACGTAACTGTTGTTTAACACAGATTGTAATATTTATGGAGCTTTACTATAAGGACGTTTTATCTATAAAGAATAAAACAATATTAGAAATCTTCGACCATTTTCGGAATCTATTTTGCTTGAAAATTAATGCGCCTGTTCATTTGACCATCTTTCCGCAGTGATCTCCCCTGAATTTTTCGGCGTAAGTGTACATATAAAGGGATGTAACCGCTTCAAAAAAGCGGGCTACTTTCGGCATTTGCAATTAACAGCATCAGAGTCTGAATGAAATGAAATATTCAAATATTGACCTCTTAAAAAGCAACATTACAATTTTTGTAAAATGAATTAATGATGTATCCCTATCGACCAGTCATTGGAATTTAGTGATACTTTTTCATAATTTCAAAGTGTCAAGCGTTGCTATTTTAATGATAAATAAAAATATGCATGATATTTGAAATGAACTTTAGTATTATCTGGTTGTATCTCATGAGACCTATTCTATTTTATTATTTTATTTAGTTATAAACTATTTCTCCCTGTTTCTTTTTGTAAGAATCACGTGACTACACGTTGCATGTTATTGTTACAAAATCTATTAATAGTAAAAATGGCTGATATGACAGATATACAGGTAACAAGGTATAGAAGCTGATAATAAAGTGCAAATCGAAGTAATTCTATACGAATAATTACAAAATCTCGGTATGACGGTAAGGGGCCGGAATCGTATTGGATACAGAAAAACAAATACACTTTCTTTGGTTGATAGTTTAGCTTGCACTGAAAGGCAATTTTTAAACGATAATTATATCGTATGTAAACGACGGGAATATTTATTTCAACTAAATTATATATTTTTTCGAATAGCGCATAAGAATAATTTTTTATGCAGACACCACTTTTACAGTAGGAATTTGCATTGTTTTATTGCAATAATTAAAAGCATATATATTTCTATTTAGTCACTTTTGCAAATATTTCGATTAATCGGTTAAAATTATTTGTCGGGCAATTTTGCCGGATTCTTGAAGTATGGGTACAACGGTATATGGTGTATAAAGTTTAAATTACAAGCATATTCAGGATCCTCGGATGACAAAGGTGTTTTAGATTTTCAGTTTAGTTTTCAAATTTTTGAAGACTGGTAGGGTTCGATAAAGTGATTTTTTATGTTTTCTTTTATGGTTTATTTTTTGTTATTTTGCAAAACTTGACCATTTAATCAAAAAATTATGAAACAAAAAAGTTCTAGAAATGAAACACACGATTTATCCAACTTATGTTTCATATAGTTAAAAGATCTTACAATAAAATTTCGTTAACATTAATCATAATAAGTTTGAAAACTAAAGCGGAAAACAGCCCCGAAAAATTATAGTCTCGGGTAAATATTGCCAAACAATACTTGCTTATTTAAAATAATGATAAACAGTTTCTTGACAAAATTGTAAGCAAGTTTGCTTTCAATATGATGTTTTATTATAACATAAATTTAAATTTTATTGCATAAAACTCTTTTACAAAGTTGTATAGCAAGAAAGATATAATTTTGGCAGGTCCATGGGAAAACATGTTTTATGAATTTAAACCATTACTCAACTTTTGTTCCTTATTTTCTTTTATACTCGGACCATTAAACTGATATTTTCTTTTATTTTATTTGATTAATTACAATCATATTTCTATGTCCGGCGGACTTGATGCTTTAGCATCAAAAACTCTACTTGTCCGAAGTTTGGGGGGGATAATCCGAAAAGTTACGACTGAAATATAAAAGGGGCGGATCTTATGAACTATTAAGGAATAAAGAGGGGAAATAGTTCTAATGTAACGTCGCTGCGTTATGACCACATTAAAATACGTTCAAATCATTCGGAATATAAAACTGCAACGAATAAACATAAACATTTTGATTTTAATTTATATACATTCTTTTCATATACATTTTACAATTATGATTGTTGGGTAGAATTATACGAAAAGACAAAAAGACAAAGAACAATTTGAGTTTATTTATTGGTATCGAAAACAAGAAAGAATTTCTGAATTACATTGATAATTAAAATAAAAATATTTTTTATGGAGATTAAAAAAAACATAACAACAAAACTATAGAAAAAAAATCATACGCATCAAATTTGTAATACAATAATATAATCAATATAAATGACTTCAATGGCTTTAAGACTTCTGATAAATTATCCAGGAAAAAAGTAATGTTTTTCAGAACGGTCGAGCGCGATTCGAGTACAGAATCGAAATAATGTCATTAATAAATTTACAATCCCATTGTTTCTATAATTAAAAGCTTACAACAATGTTTGTCATACGAATAACAACATTCTTTACAGTTTATTAGATATTCATATATTACAGAACCTAATATCATACTTTGATGAACATTTGAATGAATGAGGAGATCGGTATGCTTAAGAGTGTACTGACGTACTTATTTATTCATCACAATTAAGCGTGTCATAAATATTGTTCACCAGAGACATTATATTCTTTCAAGTGAGGAATCTATCCGAGTGTCTTATGTAATGTTGGTGGTTTCTACTGTTTTACTCTGGGGCGCATACTTACGCAATGTCAGCTTTTGCCTTAAGTCAAGCATGGAGGTGCACCTGAAATATTCAACCGCCAGTAAAGCCGGAAAACCGCCATATGACCTTTACTGTGTTGGTGCCATATAAAACCCAACAACACCCCTAAAACACAAAAACTTGCCTCTTCTTATTACGATTCACCGTCAATAGCAACTCTTTCTAGTGATTTTTCATCTTACATAACTGAGGCATATAAAAGGCCTCTCCCCAATTGAAGATTTCTTTAAAATCATGCAGTTTTCCCCAAAACCTGAACTTACACCAGTCTTATTCTTCCTAAATTGGAAATTTTAGAGATTGTTTTTACAAAAATGAAAAAAGCTGAAGCCCTTTTCCAATAAATGAGAAACAATCTCTGGTTTCTGTTCATATTATGGGAACATTACGGAGGATATCACAATGGGAACATTTCGGAGGATACTAGTATCACAAAGGAGATATTTTGGAGGATACCGCAATAGGAACATTTCGGAGAATATCCAAATGGGAACATTTCGGAGGATACCGTAACGGGAACATTTCGGAGAACACCGCAATGGGAACATTTCGGAGGATACCGAAATGGCATCATTTCGGAGGATACCACATACTGGATTGATGAAATTGTTCAAGCATGATGGTCAAGTTTTTTTACTTTTACGAAATCCACTCTATTTGTGTTTAAGCTTTTTTTCAGGAGATCCAATGAAGTAATTTTTGCTTATGCCTTTGTTCATGTTGTTTGTTATATTGATTGTCACGAGTTTTACTATTTTCTTGTAGACTTACGTAGAGCTTACACATATTCAAAAAATGATGTACATTTATGGATAAATATATTGCGGTGTTATACGAGCGTGTTTTGGGAACACATGTAGTCTGTTTTTTTCTATTTACGAATCACTAAATGATCAAGTTAAATCATTCAAATAAAATGGATTAAGCTTTAATTGTTTCTCCTGATCTTCATTACAGATTTCTTGAGAGAGTAATAATGACCCCAGCAGCCGTACCAAATAATACCCCGACCAAATTCAGGGTTTGCCCCGTTTAGGTAATATCCATTAAGATTCACGTTATGACAATCTTTGTACCACCAAGCTCCACTGTATGCCACTGCACAATTTCCACCATTACTATCATTATCATTGTCTTTTGTTGTAAATTGGCAATTGTTGTGATTCAACATGGAATCGGCGCACGACCCATTATATCCCCCAACCGTCAATCTGTATTCATCACTCTCGTCATTAATCTTAAAGGCGGAATATTCAGCAAAAGCAGAAAACGGATTCTTATTGTCATTTGGGAAGGTTTCCATGTATACGTGCAGGGAACTGTCGTTACTTGTCAAATGATGAATATTTTCAAGCCCGAGCCAATACTCGCCACTCCTGTTCCCAAATCCTTGTTTGTATTCCTCCCAATTTCTGTAGAAATCTTCCGATCCGTCTTGCCGGCGTTGTATAACCGTCCATCCACCATTGGTCATATCACACCACACATCAGTTGCAGTACTTCCGGTTGGTTTAATAACATAGACACCGTCCTCGGTATAGCCTTGTTGGTAAAGAGCAAGGCAATCAAAGGGCTCTGGGTATTTATGTGTTCTTTTTACTTTTTGACTGCCTTCCTGTAAAACAAACATTATATAATTGAGCCGTGTCATGACAAAACCAACATAATGGGTTTGCGACCAGCATGGATCCAGACCAGCCTGCGCATCCGCGCAGTCTGATCAGAATCCATGCTGTTCGCTTACCAACTCTATAACAAGTAGAGAAACTGATAGCGAACAGCATGGATCCTGGTCAGACTGCGCGGATGCGCAGGCTGGTCTGGATCCATGCTGATCGCAAACCCATTATGTTGGTTTTGTCGTGACACGGCTCATATATATATACGAATTTCTCTGCGAAACACATTTTTTGTCAAGAGCATTTCTGTAACTAAATTAGAATATTTATTGAATATTAGAAATTATGCAAAACGCTCGGTTTAAAGATAGATGTAGTCATAGATATCAAATGCCTTTTGTAAACAAACGATAATTACTTGCAATGCACTTTAATTAAAATGATAGTATAAGACAAGATCACAGTATAATATTTAAAATGTAAAATACAAATGATATATCAAGCTATGTAAAAGATAAATGGTTTGTTTAAGTGAAAATTTAGCCTCCTTCGAACTGACCGAGTCTTTAATACGGATATCATTGACTATTTTGGTTATTCATATTTTTGATTAAATATTAAATGATAATAAATAATGATATTCTTAATCATTCTCTTACACAACATTATAAAATTAAGATATAAAATTGATAAAAAGATACATAGATAATTGATACAAAAATTATATTTCAACGATTATTTAAAAAACAATTCTTACTTGAATGTAAGTTATTGACATCATTTCCGTTCTTATTCCATGGGTTATGTCTGCGTCCACATTCTCATAATTATCTATATTGACGTCATCATCAGTACTACAATAGCATGTGGAGTTATCCTCATTAAAGTAAGCCGATGCCAGTTTAAGACTTTGACAATGATAAACGCACGATACCAATGACTTTTCATGATGTAGAATCACCGTTGCATCGGTTTGAGGGATATGAGATACCTTTTCTATTTTGAATGTAGATGCAAAACGTTCCCTTTCCAAAGTATCTGCTTCTGAATAACAATGATTAATCCCAAGGAAAATAAAAATAAATCCAACAATGTCTGTTCTGCACGTAAGTAAATTCTTTTCCATGTTATCGTAGCCTTTTTACAGCGACTATAAAAACTGAATGCGCTGCTACGCCTCCGAGAAGAACAAACATGACATCAAAATATTGTCATGAATAATCAATCAGTCGTTATTAGTTACTGGATATTTATCCCCTTGCATGCATTTTCCCAGTTGCTGTTTAATGAGGGATAACGACTCGCCTCGTATCTATTTTCTGTACATTGGAATGCAAAATAAAATGCATTTGCATAAAAAATGTACAACAGATAATGCTGCTTTTACTTAAGGCCCGATACATACTTTATCGGCGTTCCGGATGTAATGTAATGTAATGAATGCCAACAGCCGCGAAATCTCCTCGCGCGCTATTCAGCACTGAGCTGACGACTGACAGTTTTTCAAAGTAACGACCCGGATGCAGCATTTGTGACGATGAAACCACTGTCATTTAATGACATCAGCGTGTTATTCTTCAGGCGACCTTTTGACGTTGGAGTTGCGCTATCTAAATTGGAATCTAATAAATAATAAACATATAAATAATAAACTATGACGGCTGTTGTCAAACGACCAATGTATTGCGTAGGATTAGATTAAACATAAAGAGACCAGAACACACATTTACCAGATAAGTACATTAATTTAAGGAAATCCTATCATTGTTTTATGATAAGCTTTTTTTCCCATTTAATTTGAACTAGGGAAGGAAACGATTTATCTATGCCTTAAAATATCCTGTTCTTTTTTATCCCCTATTTAACAAAAATATTAGATTATATGAAATAGAATGAAACTTTACCCGTGTTTGATTAAACATACATGTTATGCAATAATTCATAGATATATACATAGATTTGCATTTCTGCTAGAATAAGAATAAAAAGAAATGAAAGTAGAAGACATGCATTATAAAAGTTCAAGTTTGTTTGTTTTGATTGGGTTTTAGTCACACCAACACATTAATTGCGACGTTCCAACTTGACTGGTGGATGAAGACCTCAGGTTCTCTTCCTTGCATTATCTCAGGCACAACGAGTAGAGCCAGCTGAAAAACTTCCTTACATGAAAGAATCCAAAGTCCCTGTCGGGATTCGAACCCCACAGCTGTGAGGACAATGGTTTGTAGGCAACGACCTCATCCACTCTCTCGCCACCCCCCCCCCCTCAACAGTTCAAATAGACAGATTTATGTATTTATTACATACCATCAATGGAATATTGAGAAATATTGATGAAATAAAATGCGTATTTTTATATTTTGTCTTTTCACTGTAAAAAATATTTTTCACTGCAGTGAAACATATTTTCTGTATTTTCACCAGTGTCTTTCACCGGTGTCTTGCAATACACAAAATTAAAAAAAAAAATAGAAGATTGTGTATCAACAATAAACAGAAAACTTTTCTCCTATAAATACAAGATTTATCTTCATCTTGTGGTATGACAATTATCATATTTTACTTGTGCCTCCGCAATTCATGACATTTTTATTTCAATACCACACGATGAAAGTAAATCCTGTATTTATAGAAACAGCTGAAATCTCGTCTATTTATTAAGTGATATTTGTCTACAACTTTGGCGAGAAACACTTTGCAATCTTTGCCAAAATGAGAAAGTTTCAGAGTTAGTAAGAATCAAGTGATCAATCTAATTAATTGTTCTTTCTCATATTTCTTATCTAAAAAGCAAATAAAATTCCGTTTTCAGCTACGTTCAGCTGTAAATAAAATCAAATTTTACTGAAAATTAAAATTGGAATAATTATTACAATGTTATAAAAATGAATACAAGTCTGTCTGCAGAAAACAGGACTCAGCTTGAAACTGTTTGTGATATTATAAAGATATCATAATGTACAAATTTCGACATTCATACTATATACTACATAATCATAACTGCACTAATTTCCAAAATGCAGAAAAAAGTAAATAAAAAAAAAAGAAAGAAAGAAAAATACAAAAAAAAACCAACAACAGCAAAAACAACACACGCAGTAATAGGATAGCTTAGCTATAATTATGTGCAATGAGTAACGCATTTTTCAGTAAAAAACTGGTCTTTTATTTACAATATACAGTCATGTATATTATATCATATCATTGCAACTGATCATGTGTTGGTGAAAAGGATTCATAGATTTACTGCTGCGATTTCGCGTTAGCTATCAGCTCTCTACTTGTCCAATAGTGTGACATGTTTGTTTGCCATTGTTGTATTTATCCATACAAAATAATTTGACACTTTTATCTTGATGGTATTTTTCTCTGAAAAGTCTTATTAAAGGCCCATTATGCCTCAGAAATGTTATCATTATGTCTGAAAAACTTTTAAATATTTGTATCTAGAAACAGTTTCCAAAAACATACTCATTTGCTATATACATGAACTATCTTTTACATTTAGTTTTGTTGGCATTTGGTATAGTTATTGTGAATTAATATTTTGTATGGAAGTCAAAGACTAGTACTACTTTGTCATGTTTGTTAACATTTTGCTACCTTTATGGCACATAGCTGCAAGTTCAGCACTACCTTTTTCAGCAGTTAAGCATCGTACATGCACTTAATCCATTTTCTTAACATTATTTAACAGACGTTTTTAAAGAATTATAAAAATATGGATTTCTGAGGTATAATGTGCCTTTAAGCAGTTTAGAGTTTTGTTTATTTAAAGAAATATAGGTTTTTTTTATCTTTATCAGTGAGAAGTTATCTTTGCCAAGCCTTTTTTATTATTATGTTTCCATGAAAATTTACTTCCTATTTGATTATTGTTAAAACATCTATTGTTCGTTCGCCTCATGAAAACTTCCTAGTCGATTATTTTGAAAACATTTATGGTTCAGTCACGCTTCATTGTTAATTTGATACAAAGTCCCGGCCCGAAGTTAAACTTTATTCGCAGAAGTTTCAACATACACCCTCACTCTAGGGGGCAGGGGACATATTCCTTACTTGGCTCCGATGATTTTAATTTATTAATCATACAGATGTGGGTCAGTAATCAGTATCTCGTAGATATCGTTAGCATAACGACTGTCGTAAGCCTCTCGTTAAGGTTTTCACTGGTATCTCGAAACTCGTTATAAACGAATAATCGTTTAAATGCCCAATTATTAACGGATGCGAAGAGGGTGTCGTATAACTCTCGTTGCTATCACTTTGGCACAAAAGGAAGAATACTTTGAATTTAAAAAACACAAAAAAATGAGAATTATATCAACTTATTGATAAAAATGACGAACCTACATAAATATGATATTTAATTTCTTTTTCTCACATATCAAACATATGTAAGGGCTCTTTACATTTTACCTATAGAACTATATTGGAATGCGGATGAAAAAAATCATATCATAACTGAAGCATCGAAAGGAATAAACTCTGTAATGTGTAATTTTGCACAAGACAATATAAACAAATACATGTATTTTCATGTACATAATGTTAAAAATGTAACAAAATTCGGTACTTTTTTTAGAACTATATTTCGAAAACTTATCTGTGATGTAATGATTTAATTACATGAAGAAAAATACATTACGTGATGCTGCAAAAATCAGTACAACAGATAGGCATGAACTATCTGGAAATTTTATTTGTTTAACATAGCAGATTGAAATATTTTGCTCTTGCCAACACCAGCTGTTATATTTTTACTTACTATTTTTTTAATTTGTATTAAATAATCCTTTTTAACTCTTTGTTAAAGACAAAATGAAAATTTATCCATAAATTAACAGAAGATTATATAAACTTAGTGATTATCCAATGAAAATAATATTTTTAATATAAGACAGGTTATATGGCCCTATATAAACGGTCGTTTGTCAACATATACCGAGTCGTCAGGCGAGGTTTATATTGTAAACAACCGTTTATATACGGCCGTATAACCTGTCAGGAATATTAATAACGAATTTATAAAGCTTCGAACTTCCTTTTTAAAGAGTAAAAGTAAGATTTCCAGCTCGTGAAAATATATGGAAATTTATCATGTTTCATGAAAATATTCTATATTTCACTCAAACGCAAAACAAATTGATATTTCTTTAAAACTAAACTCATCGTCGCTGTCGTCGTTGTATCATCATCATTATCATAGTAATAATCATTGTCACTGGTATATCACAATCGTTCTTTTTTTTTAACTTTCATAAGAAAAAAAGAATTCTAGATTATTTATCATGAGACCATTTGCATATACGAGTACATAATTCATTTATTAAGCGTTTACTAAGCAATATTATGGACAAACTTGAATCTTAATTTATTGTCCCTATACGTATGTGTTAAAATAAACAGACTACTAGTATTCAAAATAGATACTATGACGACTGAGTGTTCGGTATTTACATTCATTTAGATATTTGCAATTTCAAAATTTCATCCATTAAAACAAAATTTTCAAGTTTGAATCTTGAGAGTAAACTTACACCCTGAAACAACGTGTTGCTGTAGCCTGAAAAAAATGAGGGAGGGTAATCAGGAGAAGCTCAGCCAGAATATTTGCTTTGACTTAGTAAAGTGTTTAAAATATCTGATTTCCACATGCAACCTTTGCTACACATTCGTCAGTCTCTGCTGTTCTATATACAGTCGTTTTCCCTCAGTTACTAGTCTTGCAGTTTCTATTTTAAGTTTATCCCTCTCAATAGAAATCACATCAGTTTCATAACTTTCTGAATTTGCAATTCTTCTTGGTTTACTTTTTGTTACGACCATTTCTTCCTGCTTTAACACACTGTTCGCGGTATTCAAATGATGACATAATTCAATCGTTAATAACTAACGAGTAAGTAACGAACGATTGCTTCAATATCGCTTTCGAGATACCCGCGCTATAGTCTCTCGTTCACCAACATTCCGTCAATCGTTAGCACGTTCGTAAACGAAAATATTACGATAGCTTCGAGATACTAACCCATGGTGTTTTGAAGGGAAAATTTTTATATTTCTTTGTCAATGTAATTCTTTGTAATTTGTGTGTAGGATATGGGCAAAATGTATATATTTGTGTCCGAAACTTAGCCTCCGGTAGCTTTGTATGCAATCGTAACTCTTCAAAAGGAGGTTGAAAAATTTTAATTTTGATTGTCCTTTGCTACAAAACTAGTAAAAAACTTTGATAAGTTTTTAAAAAAAATCTAAACGTACGACTGTTTAGCATTTTCAAAGTTTATGATAACTACTATACTATAGAAAAAAAATCGATAATTAAAGATATTAGGCTAATTTAATTCTGAAGTGTTGTGTGTTTCCATACTTCTTGATTTTCAGCTTGATTTTGGATTGGTGTGTGTGAAGGGTGGGGGTAATATTAGTTACCCTCAGATAGTACTGCATGGAGCAATGGATGCAGATTGCCACTGTTTTTAATTTTTGTCACATAATCATTGAATGATATTTACCTTACATTGATATAACATTTATCCATGGACCTTTATTGCACACAAAAGGTCCCCAGGAACTGTAAAGTTTTAAATTTGCCATAATTCCTGTCAGTTTGATAATTTACTTCGCATGAACATGGCCGAAGGAAATTTTTGTAAATACCCACCGGAAATTATATTACCTGTAACGCTCAATTCATAAAAAAGTGGGCAGTCTTTTTATATCTTAGGTAGATTTATATTTCATCTAAAACAATTTTTAATTACATGTATAACCGTTGGTAAGTCGCCGATATAACAGTCAATCTTGTAAAATATATACTCAATTCAGTTCCACCTTACAATAAAAAAATTGCATAATGCCAATGAAATGTAAATCAATATTTTATTTATGATTATAAGTCCTGAGTAATGATCCTGAATGTCTTTCTATTGCCGAACAATATATCAAAATATGGCTTTTCGGATGGAAAACAAGTTTTTCTTACATGTATAACCATGCGGTTCATATTTATCGAGTCATTATAAAAATTGTGTTCATATTTGTTTTTCATTAATTCTAAGCGTTATAAACAGTGCGAACAATAATTTTCCTATTAAAAAAGCTTTATTCGAAATTTTACTAAAATTCACCAAAATGAGGGGTTGTTTTCAAAGTTTGCTTAGATTTTCTTAAAAGTATATTGGTTGAACTTACAAAATGTAAAATTGTTTTATAATGTAATTTTTATTATATTAGACTTTGAAAATACCTTGTTCCATATTTGCTATTAACTTTGGCAATATTTAGCCAACAAATACTTACAATAACTATATGATTAAAATCAACCACTTTTTTCTTTCCATAAGGGATCTGAGAGATGCACCTTCTTGGGTTTGAACCCACGCGCCTTAGTTCCAATGCGGTGACAGAAATTCTTGTCGTCTATTTGAATACTCTTCGTAGCAGAGGTTATGCATTAGGGGTATACCTGTACTACCTTAAGTACATTGTAATAATAATGTTTTTCTAAAATTTCATAAGTATGCTATTTAAAGTCCT
>NW_026854136.1:0-48586 GCF_026571515.1 Ruditapes philippinarum
CAAGTTAGCTCAAAAGTGTTTAATTTACACTTAGTCTTACATGTACATTTATACACCGTTGTGTAGGTATTAAATTACCCTATACAGGTATGTATTGGTTTTTATCGTGTCCAACATGGATCACGAGATAGAGGACAATAAGTAATAGAAAGAGCACCGAAACACGAGGCTATCTGATTTGTACGAGGGGGCGTAGCCCCCGAGTATTAATCAGATTGCCGAGTGTTTCGGTGTTCTTTCTCTTTTGTATCATAGTCAAACATAAAAGCACGTTCCCTGTTGTCACAATATGAAACCCCGGAAAAAATGAACCAATGAACGAACATCTGAATATGACATTTCTGTCGCTTTCCCTTTCTCTGCCGTCACAATATGTAAACCCCAGCAAAAATGAGCCAATCAATGGGCATGCTCTGGAGTGCGGGTAACTAATACCCGCACTCCAGTTAACGCACTGTGCATGTATATGTATACGATTTAACCCTGACACATTTTCAACAGAAAGGTCTCCAAACTATGATACAAGCAATTATTTTCGAACAGCCCTTGTAAGCCCTACGTAGGAGGAGCAAACTTCTGTTTAGGCTTTTTGTTTCTCCTACCGCGTAGGAATTACAAAATACAAATAAAGATTTTCTTATCTCTTGCGTAGAAGTTACAATGTCTTAATTAGGCTTCATTATATGTCCTACGTAGGAGTTATTCCTTTTTGTAAAATATTAAGAATTGGCTTTAGGACGCTTCAGTAACTTATACATATAGATATTTGTGCTTTTTAAAATAAATGTGATCTGGTCATATTCTAGCCATCAATGAATCAGACAAACGATTTCGGTATCGGTATCTTAACATTCAGCAAAAGTTTGTTTAATGAGCAAGAAACTGTAGAAAACATGACATTTCTCCTATATCCTCCGCCTACCACGATCACGCCATTGGATATAAATAAAACGGATACAAAAAAAAGAAGTTTTTTTTCCACTATTCTTTTAGACAAATGAACTGTATATGAGATCAAGGCACTTTTCCGCTCTTTGACCTTGTGTAGTTACTAAAAGTTAACAGGCTGTATTATCAAAGCCGCTAGCTGAGTGTTTTGCTTTCATATTTTAGAGCAAACGATCATTTATAAACGGTGAATTAAATTTTAAAGAATCTTTTCTACACAATATATAGCTTTATTTGTTCAATTTAGAACATCATTATATAACCTGTAGACAAGTGTTTATAAAGCATTAAAGCAACTTGATTGTTCAATAATAAAATACCCAGTAATACCAGGGTATGTTATCCCGAGTATTGTCGACAGTACCAGTGCGTCACTTCAAATGAGAGTGCGATAAATTGAACTTGTTTTTTCTTTGGTTATATCTGTATTATAATATTATTAAGAAAAAATATATCAAATTCCAGCAATACATAACCTTTTAATTTTTCTTTTGTATTTTTTCAAGTTATTCGTGCATAAGTTCTTACATCAACTATAGCACATTGTTATTTCATATCTTTACCAAACATGCCAAAATAATGATGCATTGAGTTAGGATAATGGAAAAAGGACAAGGGCAACAAACACTTTCAGCAAAATTTCATATGCGTTGTGAATTGATGATATCATTTGCATGGCAGGGTAAAGTTAATGTAAACATGTATTTTTCAAATGTTCTCTAAAAAGTATGTTTTAGCGTATATAGATATAAGACCTGGGCTTAAATTCTGATATGAAATAATCAGATGGGGATCGAGCCTTGAGACCGCCAACCACGTCAAATCCAAAAAATCTTTTCGTCTCGATAATAAATGCAAGCTACCTACCACATATTGATCCCCTCCCCCCCCCAAAAAAAAAAAAAACAAAAAAAACTCAACATCATAGTTTGAAATAGCGTAATTTATACTGAGTAGCGTTTACAAATATGTCATATATATAGGTAAAAACGGTTCTCGTTTATCAGTATTATATACTTATATACTCTTGTTCATTAACAGCGCTATATTGTCATATTTATCAATTTCGCTTCCTAGTGTATCTTAAGTACTTAAATTATAAACACCTAATGTGATTCAAGATATATTTTAAACACACAGTCATGATTAATATATCCATACTGATCCTTACTTTACCTTTCAATTGATTTTTGTTTGTAGCTGTTTGAAGGATCATCTACCCAATTCAATTGATCTTAAATACTTGGTTTAAAGCAGAATTTTACGATTGCTTTCACTTTTACTGAATTTTCTATGTTTGAGATGTCATCTTACACTCCCATCGCGTAATATGTGTCACATTCTTTCAAATGGCGTCTTCATCGATGACGTCATTCTGCCGTTATTCATTCCGAAAGAAGTCGAAGTTTCATACGCTAAAATTTGCTAAATGAAAATATAAATTTTTGTACTAAAGTTGATTAAAAGACGATATCTTTGAGGTAGATGCCCACTGTATTAAGACCAAAATCATTCTATTCGACCATACTTGGAGCACTTTTTACGTCATATTATAGATCTACGTCATACTCTACGCTTTGCTGAAGGTCATGTGATTACAACATGGTAGTTAGGCAACCGATGAGGAAATCGTAAAACATCGGCTCTTCTCGTATACTTTTTTTTCAATTTATTAGAGTCCTTTTAACAGAAAAAATAAACAATGGCTAAATTTTGAAATTTTACAACTGACACCATAATATACACAAAGAAAATGGCGGACTCAAGTAACTAAAGTAGTTCCAATATGTCGCCTTATAATGTAAGAGGTCTATTGCGTAGCATATTAGCCGATAAGAGCAAATGGCTGATAAAAGGTCGGCTAAACAGAAGATATTTGATTTAAACTAGGGTTCCGTAATTCTAAATATCCATTTTACTAATAAACGTTTATATACGACCAGTTATTTGATAACTAGACTAGAAGAGACATTTCAAGATGTATGTATTTTTAAAATGAAAAAAGAACGAAATGGATGTGTTTAACTTGCTCATTGGCATTTAGTATATGTATATGGAAAATACCGCCGACTTTAAACTACTTTAAGCGTTTAAGCGCAACAAAATCAACATTTAAGTAACGTTTATCACTTTGATAACATCTACTTTTTTAACACTCCTCATTTTAATTCTTCTTGTTTTATTTGTATTTCTTTTAAACAGATAGAATAAGACAGGATCTTTAATTTTAGCACAGGAAAATGGCGCATGGAGCCGCCGGAAGTGGGTATGGAGCTAGCGGAAGTGACGGTAAGATAGTCATATTGAAATGATTGTACATGAACTTTTATTAAGTTCTTTTTGACCCAATATTTTTAGATTTGATGGACTGACATTAACTTTTTGAATAGTTTGTGTAAGCCATTTTATGTACGCTTTTACTAAGTACATTTAATACATTTTCATGTACTTTTTTCCCTTTTGCTATTAAAAATGGTAATGATTTAAAGGTTTTTCATTTTACATAAACCAAATCAAAATGGTTGAAAATAACTGTATAAGTAAGTAGTTAATATAAAGTTACGTAAAAAAAGTCGGAGTCATATCTTTCCATACTTAATACTCAAACAACGATTTAGAATTTGATGATTACGGTGATTGCATAGGTCAAAGACTGTGATACACACAACCATTGAAAAATCTCCTTACAAAATAAAATGAAGAGGACCCTTAGCGTTAAAGAAAATAGGTACGTTATAGTGTTTGGTTCGAACAATAATTGCATATACTACTTTCTTTTTATAATCTTTAAGAGCGGGACACGAAAGAGATACTAGTATTTATTTATCTTGGTAAGAAATTTGCTCAGATAAGCAATTTTTTTCTCAATAAATAAATAAATAAATAAATAAATAAATAAACAAATAAATAAAGAAATCAAATAAATCAAGTAAACAAACAAACAAATTAATAATGCGGAGGTAACAATGTATTTTCCTTGTGATACTTTCGGACACTTTTAGATCACATAATTGTTTCCAAGTTAAAATTATTATAATTAAAATGAATGTTCTATTTCTGTTACGACCATTAAACCTTAGCTTGCTTCAATGTACAGGACGGGAAACAAATTCTATATTTCACTAGTCTCCTACTGTGTGATATAATTTCTATAAATCACTTTGTCAGCGCAAAAATGAAATACATTAGATAAAATGGTATGCTAAGTATGTTAATGTTATCCTTTAAATACATAAGATTTTATCTATTGATTAAAGCAGCACGCCTCCAGACTTGTGTTTATACTAATGAAAACTTAAAAATTGTTCTAGTGAGTAAAATATGTTGTTAAGTATTGACCTAGCTTCAGACATTCAATTTCCACACATTATACCTATTACTTACCTTAACATGCAGATTTCTCACTTTATTAGTTTTTAGGCGTAAAGGGTAGAAATTTCGAGATTAATCGGTGTCAGTTTTTGTCACATTTTGATCAATTGATTCAAAGTTTTATTTCTATTGTGAACAGTTTACTCACTTTTACCTATTATATAGTAAGTTTGATTAAAAGATATGATTTACGCATTTGGTTTAATAGCTTTAAAGTCTTTCTGTCTAAGTATTCTATGACACAAATATTGTATCAATAAGGATGCACTCTTTGACTCTAGTGCCTAGATCACGACATTTAAGATAAAAACTATTCACGGCTATTGGGACATTAAAGATAAAAACTTTTCACGACTACCGGGGACAGCTGCTTATCGTTCCTACAATTAATGTACCATTAAACAAAATTAATTTCAGTAACAAATACATTTTATTAAATAGGTTTGTCAGCTGTAAGCCTCAAGTTTTTTGTGGTTTTTTTTTGGGGGGGGGGTTTGTTTGTTGTTGTTTTTTCATCATAGAAACTACCAAAATCCTATGGTGAGTAATTAGTATAAATTCAGTATTTATTCCCCACCGATATTACTTAAAACTTATCAAAACACTATTACTGTTATAATAACCACAATGTATTAAGAGCCAATGATGCTTTAACCTTTTGGCTTTTGAAAACATCTTTTTAGATCTGTAATAGAACACCAGAAATGAAAAAGCTTTGGAGAAATAATATCATTTATTTTTGTGGCTTTATAGACCTTAAGTTTATTTTGATTTTTTTTATCTTTGAAGACTGTACGGAAGACGATACAGCTCGCACGGCAAAAGCGGTGTACGAAATGCTGCTGCCAGCTCTTGAAAATCTAAACAAAAGGTTTGACGTTCTGACCTATGATAGGGACAAGTTAATACAGGACATAGAAGAAAAGGAAGCAGAGATTGAAAGTAAAGAATTTGAGCTGCGACAAGTTAGGGAACAAATAAGGATTATTGCGGCTAACAATTTGGCGACTAAGAGAGAAAAAGAATCGAAGATAAAAAAATTGGAAAGTGAACTGCAGAAATTGCGGGTAGAGTTGGATATATCTCAAAAGAACCTGCAACGCAAGGAAGATGAACTTACAGCTGAAAGAAGGAAAGGAGAAAAGAAAGATAAAAAGGATGGTAAACTAGTTAATTTTAGTTATAATTAAACGGCCATATTGGCTACCCTCTATCTGCCAAAAAATGTAAATAGTATCTAGAAAAAATATGCATTGTTTATACTGTAAATATTAACAAATTTATGTTTAAGATACTAGTATATTTATATTATTTTAATAAATGTTTTTTTCTGATAAATCAAGCTTCAGCTTTATGATTATGTCTCATAAAACACCATGCTCTTGCATAAACCTAAATATTAACATGACTTGGTATTGTCATTTAGTTGAATAGATCACATTCATAGAGTTAAACCAAAGTTGTTAATTCATAGAATTTCCATATTTTCGAAAAACACTTTAAAACCTTTCATGTGCCTGACATTGTATGTATACAAGTTTTTTCTACTAAAAGAGTCTGTAAATTTCCAGATCTTGCAACTGATCTCACAAATAAGATAAACGAAGCAAAAGAAGAAGCGCTAGATAAGAGGCGCCAAACTAAAACATATAAAGAAGAATTGCAGAAGTTAAAGAAATGATTGTGTATTAGTGAATGGCAATTATGCCTTGAACATAAAATTGAGATACTCGACCATTTTTACTTATACATCATGTGCAACACAATATCGTTGACAAAAATGATTGTATTTAAAGGTGTTTTTTTTTATTATCATCATTATTTCTGATTACTTTATATTGAAAAGCTGGTTGGAAATTATATAAAATTGTTGTGTTATATGCAGAAAAAAGTTTTATGATTAAACACGGTGCTACCTATCTCGTTAAAGATAACATTAAAGACCTCGAAAAGCAGTTGGAAACGGCAACAGCGGACAAAAAAGCTGCACACAAAGAACTTGACGAAGCAAAGGCGGCGTATCAACGAAAGAAATGTGAAAAGTATATTAAGGAATTCAAGATAAAAAACCGGAAATGATGGTTTATATTCTCGTAACGATAGTGACTTACAGTTTTGTTTCATTATTTGTTGTTAAAATATTTGAATGATTTTATATACAGTTATTGTGTTTATATCTTTTGAGACCATGGTCTATTTAGTCATATTATATGAACAAACAATGAATATCTTAACTTTCAAATACTGCTATAAAAGTATGATATCATATGTTATCTGAGGTTAATATCTTATATTAAATGATTTTCAGTATAATAATCTGAGCCTCGCCATGACAAAACCAACATAATGGGTTTGCGACCAGCATGGATCCAGACCAGCCTGCGCATGTACGCAGTCTGATCAGCGAACAGCATGGATCCTGATCAGACTGCGCGGATGCTCAGGCTGGTCTGGACCCATGCTGGTCGCAAACCCATTATGTTGGTTTTGTCGTGACGCCGCTCAATTATTATTATGATGTTCACTATTCACCTATCAAATAAGAAAATAGTTCTTCACAAAATAAATGTGCAAAATAGTAACATTTAATCTCTCTAACATTTACTTTGTTCACTCAATGAAGTTGTAAAACCATTGCTTAGTGTTCATTTGTATGTTTATAGAACATAGTTTCAAAAGGTTTTACGGAAACTTAAACGCTTTGCATAAAACCCCACAAAAACGACCATGCCAGGCGGAAATCCGGAGGCCATACTCTTTGGGGCGAGAGCTTTGTGCCTTATTATCGTATAACTGTAAATAAGAACCTCAAAACATAACTTTTTTTAAGCTGCGGTGTTCGGACGGCATAGGGTTGCTATGGAGATACATATTATCAACAAAATGAGATTTAAAAAAAAAAATCACAATACATTCATAATAGTATCAAATTCTTCTCCGAAATAGCGAAAATTCTTTATAATGTCTTGATCAATTATTAAGTTATTATCAGCGTCCATGAATATATTGATCAACCCTCGTACAAAAAAGAAAGAAAAGCAACGACAACGTAAAAATCGACGACGAAAACAACAACATAGTTCATGACTATTCAAAATTGCATTTTCCCCAATACAATAGAGAAAAACAGAATATATCCCTTAAAAGAAACCCATCACGGCAAAATTGAAAATGTCTTATCTTTTATCGGCAGTATTACCATTAACAGTAATGCTGACTGCTGATGTAATAAGATTAATATTTGGTATTGTTTATAATAAAAAAATATATTCTAGAAGATGAAATCTATACTGCTGTTAGATAATGATAATTATCTTGATATCTTATCATAACAATGCACAAGTTTTGATTTATATAGAGGATATTTGTTTGTTTTGCATGTAAGATTTAAATATAATTTCACTGAGTGAATACAAGATGCAATATTTTCACGAGTGGCGAAGCCACGAGTGAAAATATAATAGCTGGTGTTCACGAATGAAATATATTTCAATCTTATATGTAAAACAAATAAATTTTCTTTTTATTTCATGCTTTTTAAATGATTTCAAGTATCTTATTACTGATTTTGCCGCGTAACGTCGCGCATTCTCCTTTGTGACGTCATCACATCATGACGTCACGTCATCAATTTTGAAATATAGTTCTGTTAAATTTCTCTAATTTTGTTACATTTTTTAACATGATGTATGATGACATCGACTTTCTTTTCCTAAAGAAACAAAATTTACGTATGACGGCATTTATTTCTGCCTGTTTTTCCATTTAGTTATGATTTTCTTTTCATCCGCATTCAAATATAGTCCGGCTACAGTGAAAGTTATATTTTATAAATTTCACTAGTGGTTTATCGGAATATAATCATCTGATATATTACAATAAAACTCTCGAAAGCATGAAATAAAGTATGATAATGAACGTCTCAAATATTGTGTGACATTGTCGATTGTATCGTTCTATTTTAAAATAATTTAACTCCTAATATTAACTGCATATATATGCTATCATTGTAAAATGCCATATGTATGCTATCATTGTAAAATGCCATATATATGCTATCATTGTAAAATGCCATATATATGCTATCATTGTAAAATGCCATATATATGCTGTCATTGTAAAATGCCATATATATGCTGTCATTGTAAAATGCCATATATATGCTGTCATTGTAAAATGCCATATGTATGCTATCATTGTAAAATGCCATATATATGCTGTCATTGTAAAATGCCATATATATGCTATCATTGTAAAATGCCATATATATGCTATCATTGTAAAATGCCATATATATGCTGTCATTGTAAAATGCCATATATATGCTGTCATTGTAAAATGCCATATGTATGCTATCATTGTAAAATGCCAAATGTATGCTATCACTGCATCTGAGATAATAATAATAAAACACATAATTAACTAGAAATGTGTCCATATGACACGGGTGCCCCCACACTCCGCTGTCTTGTCAATCTTTTGACTCTAGGTCAATTTGTTTTGGATATACCTGCCACAAGTTGAAAACTAAAAAATCTTTACAAATACTGAATAAATCCACAAGCAAGCCCCAAGGTGCATAAGTACACATGCTGACCAACATTCTTGTAAACTTTCAAGCCTACAGGTCAAATACTTTTTGAGCTATGCATGAACAAGTTGAAAATTGCAAATTTATACTAAGTCAAGGGCAATAACTCTAACAAAACTGAAAAAAATCCACATGCAAAATTGCAGGTGCATAACTTCACAGTGATGTTGATCATTATTCTTGTAAAGTTGGTTGATTCTAACTCAAGCACTCGAAGATCAAATATTACAACATTATGGGACGGTTTTTACTAAGTCAAGGGCTATAACTCTTCAAATACTGGATAAATCTACAAGCGAAACCCAAGGTGCACAACTACACATGCTGACCAAGTTTCATGACTCTATGTCAAATTCTTATTGAGCTACGTCCGACACAAGTTGAAAATTGCAAATTTCCAATAAGACAAGGGCAATAACTCTGACAAAACAGAATAAATTCACAAGCGAAACCCCAGGTGCTCAACTTCACATTCTGAAGTTTCATGACGCTATGTCAAATACTGTTTGGAGCAAGTGTGACCCAAGTTGAAAATTGCAAATTTTTACTTAGTCAAGGGCAATAAATCTACAAATACTAAATAAATCCACACGAAAATAACCAGGTGCACAACTACACATGCTGATCAACATTCTTGTAAAGTTTCATGACCATAGGTCAAATACTTTTTGAGCTGCGTGCGACACAATTTGAAAATTTCAAAATTTTACTTAGTCAAGACCAATAACTCTACAAATACTAAATAAATCCACACAAAAAAACCAAGTCAAGGGCTATAACTCTGACAAAACAGAATAAATCCACACGTGAAACCCAGGTGCACAATTGCACACGCTAATCAATATTCCTGTAAAGTTTCATGACTCTAGGCCAAACACTTTTTTAGTTACATGCGACACAAGTTGAAAATTGCAAATTTTTACTTAGACAAGGGCTATTACTCTACAAATACTGTATAAATCCACACAAAAATACCAAGGTGCACAACAACACATGCTGAGCAACTATCATGTAAAGTTTCATCACTCTAGGTCAAATACTTTTTGAGCTACATGCGACACAAAATGAGAACGGACGACGGACTGACGGACGCCAGGGAAAATATTAACCCCCCTCCCCTCCCCCAAAGTAGGGGCACAAAAAAAAAGACGCTCAGCATATCACTATGGTGATCAAGTTATAGTTAATGGCATGAGAGCAATACGTGTTAATGTTACATCACCATAGTTCAATGGTATCATTTTATAAATAGATTTTCTACTACCTTTGACATACGAGTATATACGAGTTTATATCACTTAACATATTATTCTAAAATCAAAAGAAAGCAAATACTTTATATGGTATTTTTATTATGATATAATCAGTAACATAACATAAATATAAAGTGATATTTAACAACAAAATATGTCTTAACAGAAAAAAACAACAACAAAAAACAAAACATAACAACGTTCATTTATAACAATAATAAAAAAGCATAACAAGACAGTCGTGATAAATAAAGGACAGAACGGACAGGAACACATGGAGTGAAAAAGAGGGAAAAACTTTTATACTTTTTTATCGAGCTCACATTTGTATGAACAAGTTTTTGAAAATTCCTTTATTTCAGATAAAAGGCATCGTCAATGTTCACAAAACTCGGTGGTGATTTTAATAGTTTAGGCATTAGTTCACCTTGAATTTACCAGAGCACGGTTCAACCACCGCATCGTTCCTAGACAGGCTGTAGAGCAGTTTACCAGTACTAGTTGCCTTCACTTTTGAAAGGAACTTCTGTACATGCCGGAGCATAAGTACAGTGCGAATGACCGTACAAAGTATTTCTTTAATCACAACGAAAGTGACATGCACCGTCCGGGAATCGATCCCGAGTCGCCCGATTCACAGTTCAACGCTTTATCAATTGAGCTAACAGGGTGGAGCTTTTAACAAAGCACTTGTGTACAGTTTGTTAACGAGTCGCCCAATCAAAATACAAGCCGAAGTCCCTTGCCGGAAACTGAAGTTTGACGTGATCTATCGCCTGCTGACCAGAACAGAACAGACTATGACTTTAACTTTACCCGGAAGTGACGTAAGTCGTCTTTATGTTCCTTAAGTCAGTTACAAACTAAATCTTGTGAGCTTGACATTCTGCCCACCAAAGTATTGAAATCATTTCTCAATGAACTTTTGCCTATGATTACCCAGCTTGTGAATCTTTCTCTGACGCAAGGTGTTTTTCCAGCTAAATGGAAAAAGGCAATAGTCAGGCCTCTGTTGAAAAAATCTGGTCTTGAACTCACATTTGCCAACTATCGACCCGTCAGCAACTTGTCATTCTTGTCCAAATTGATTGAAAAAGCCGCCCTTCATCGACTAAACAAACATGTAAACAAAAACGATCTCCTTCCAACGAATCAGTCGGCCTATCGTCAGTTTCACTCCTGTGAGTCAGCCCTTCTTAGACTCGTAAACGACATTCTTGATGCAATGGAGCATCAAGAGGTTCACTGCACTGATAGCTCTAGATTTTAAGTGCTGCTTTTGATACTGTTGACCATAACATACTGTTTAAATGTTCTTGAAAGTCAATATGGCGTCTTTGATCTGCGCTGGAATGGATAGATTCATATTTGAGGCCGCGTAGCTGTCGAGTGAGTGTTAACTGCGAATGTGTCATCAGAACGGGAACTTGACTGTAGTGTCCCCCAGGGAAGCTGTTTGGGCCCTTGGCTCTACTTGACGTACGCAGGAACTATCTTTGACATTGTACCTCCCTCCATTTCCGTGCACGGATTTGCCGACGACCACGTTTGCGAATAAACGTTTTAAAACCATCACCTACCGCAGAAGCAAGCGCAATTCGGGACCTCCAGGACTGTGCAGTGCATATAAATGAGTGGATGAACAGCAACAAGTTAAAAATGAACAATTCAAAGACAGAGTTTATTCTTTTCGGAAGTCGTCCACAGCTGAATAAGTGTAACACCAAAGAAATCAATATATGTGGTAATGTTATTGAATCACAACATTGTATACGGTATCTTGGTGCTTTTTTGGATGAGTCTCTAAATTTCAAAGATCACATTAAAAGAAAGTGTAGAACTGCTATGTTAAACTATTTCAAGATCAAGAGCATTCCTACTCAATCCGTAAATTTTATTTTATGTAATTTATTATGTAAATGTGTGGATTATTAATAAAATATTGTTTAAACTAAACTAAGAGCATTCGAAAGTATTTGACAAAGGAAGCCGCTGAAACACTTGTTTTATCTTTAGTAATACCCCATTTAGATTATTGCAACATCATTCTATACGGCATATCTCAAAATGAATTAGCCAAACTTCAACGTATTCAAAATATGTGTGCCAAACTGGTGTTAGGTCGTTCCAAGTATGATAGTTCTAAACAGGCATTATTCGATCTGCACTGGCTTCCGATTAAAGCACGAATCAGTTTCAAGATACTGACATACATGTATAACTGTTCGGTAGGAAACGCACCATCATATTTAATAGAGCTTTTGTCTCATCAAGTGTCAAAACGAACCTTAAGATCATCTGAATCCTCAGTTGGTTGTTATGTTGTTCCTTTTAATAAGAAGAGGACTTTTTCTGACAGAGCTTTTAGCACGATAGGACCAAAATTTGTGGAATGAAAACTACCTATTAATATGAGAAAATGTGAATCTGTTGAAATTTTCAAAAAGACAACTGAAATTTTACTTCAAGGACTTTTTTGCACTTTTTAAGTGACGCTGAAGGCATTGTCTGTTCCTAATTGTTTTGTGCATGTTTGTATATTTTCTAGTGTTTTTTTTATTATTTTCAATGTATAATAATATAACAAAGTCTAGCCCATGTGTTTATCATGTTGCAGGGGTGCAGGGGTGTAGATTGTTACATGTTTGGTGGGGATTGACCCAATCACTGTGACCGTCGCACTGCTGGGAGTATTGTGTATGGTAGCACTGGGAGTAGCACATATAAGGTATATAGCTGTACAACGCCATTGAATATGTATTCTATATGTAGAAATAGGCGTTAAATCAAGTTTTCAAGTTTCAAGTTTCATGAAAAGTACTCTACTTGTTATCTTTATTTGGAGTAGTAGGGGGAAGGAAATATGTCATCTAGGCTTGTAATTTCAAATTATGATGTCATTCAATGACATCATTATATGACGTAAGGTTTGTAAAAAAGGTGAAAAATACCATTCCATTTCAAACCATTAGAATGGTTTAAATGGAGGTAACAAAATGGACAATGCATTAAGGTATGTTTTAAAACTTTTAGCTTCATTCTGCATTTCTAATTCTCAAATTGCAAATATGGTCTTAATGAAAAATGTAGCACTACGGCAAACATCTTTGCTTTGGGTAACCCTTTACTTGTCCTTTATCAAATTAGAAGAAAAAACGCTTCTAAATGTATTAGGTGGTTTAAATCTTTAAATTATATGTTACGCAGTAATTTTTTTTACATTAGTTTCGGATGCATTATATGAGCCGTGTCACAACAAAACCAACATAGTGCGTGTGCGACCAGCAGGGATCCAGACCAGCCTGCGCATCCGCGCAGTCTGATCAGGATCCATGCTGTTCGCTATCAGTTTCTCTACTTGTAATAGAGTTGGTAAGCGAACAGCTAGACCCTGATCAGACTGCGCGGAAGCGCAGGCTGGTCTAGATCCATGCTGGTCGCAAACCCATTATGTTGGTTTTGTCGTGACACGGCTCATATGTATTTGAATAACATTAATTTGTCATACAATACGGACAAGTTAAAGTTAAACAAGATTATCATAATTGTCATGTTATTAATTTCAAGAAGTTAGTAGGCCGTGTTAAACAGATTTAATTTCATTAAATGCTTCCATCATCAGTGTGAAATATACACATTTGCAAAACAAGTCCTGAAATATGATTTGCTTGTTTAGAGTCGCATGTCTCAAGATGAGCCAGAAATGTTTATGACATTCAAACTTGGGAAAAATATACAAAGATTTGAAGAAAAGTAAAAAAAGATTCGAAATTTAAGTAATAATTTACAAGTTATATGCGATTGATGACTAATTTTGCAGTATTTATCACTATAATTATTATATCTACCGCGTTACTAACGCAGTAAGCGCTTCTTTTGTATATTTTGACCTCTTTTTTTTGGTATTTTGCATGGAGTACCTTTGTAAGGTATAAATTACCTTCTTTGTTCATTTCGCATTATTTTACGTTTAAATACATTTTCAAAATTTTTCATAAAAACTAGCATGAATCTGGAGGTATGCTGCATTAAAATGGGGACATTCCCTGTACTCGCTGCTGAATCATTTACATCATGCTATTAATGCAATATTCAAATTTACCAAGTAACGAAAAAAAGATTTGCTTGCGTAACTAAATATATTGTATTAAGGTGGTTTTTGGTAAATTTAGTTTTTACAATATAAAAAAAAATATTTCGAAAGATATACTGCTTTGATGGATGTTCATACGATGCTTTTTGATTTTAAAAGCCAGAAACAATCATTTATATAAATAGTTTACAGACTATATTTCAGGATTAGTCATATATCCTTTTTATTATCAGTTTTAGTAGCGTAAATGGTGTAAAGCAAAGTTATATTATCTCATTCTATGTAGGAGATGGGGTATACATACAGATACTGACAGTTTAAGTATGTTCGTTTCACTGACAATTCTATTTCTATTTCTAAGTAAGTGTTAGTCTTTAGAACATTTCTTAATTCATAAACAAGAATGTGATGTAATGTCTGTATCTCGCCTCCTGCCTGATGTGAACAGTTAATATAATTTTAAACACATAGAAATTTTAATATAGAATACGATATAATTATATTTTAAATTACATAAATAAGTTGTTTTATCCCTATGTTTTGATAATCAGTTGAACAGTTCATCCATGGACTAACCATGAATGATAAATGATTTTGTAAAACCATTTTTTATATTGCGTGATAGTGCTTTTTTTACAAAATTTAGTATTTTACAGTATAATTTCTTATGGCAGTTTTTAAGACAAGGTCAGTAGAGGTTATCAAACTTTTAGAATGTAAAAAGTCTATTATAATTTTGTAATTAAATGTCTCAAATAACTTTTAAATAATGACAATGTGCAATTATGTCGTCCTATTGCAATTGATTTATAAGATGTAAATGTTGAGAATGTGGATATACGTAAGTAAGGGAGGTAAATCTACTTTATTATACATTTCTATAATATGGACTGTGGAGTTATCCCTCTTAGTATCAGCTATAACAAGTCTCTTGTAATTCTTTCGAGAATGGCTATATACAAATTCAATGTTTTAAATGTTTTATATGTATATATGTGTATAGATGAGACTATAATAAAGAATAAATAAATAAATGAAATATAAGATTCACGGGAATTTGACTTAATTTTTACAATACACCGGTATTTGTCTTAATTTCTACAATCCTCGGGGATTGTCTATTAAGTTTTGACAATACATGGGGATTATTCTTAATTTTCGTCTTCTGTCTTGCTTTGTCAGTCTCTTCATCGTAGGTGACATTCTTGTTTAAGAAATTAAGTACTTTTGAAATGTTCATTAGATTTACTTATACATATGTATCTACATGAATATTTGGGATGTCCGTGGCCGCGTAATGAAGGTCGTTGACTTCGATCCCCTCACCGTTGTTGGTTCGAATCTAAAACGGGAATTTGGAAACTGTCCAGCTAGCTTACGACAAGTCGATGGTTCTACTAAGGTGCCCGTTTGTGCTATAAACAATCATAAGGTGAACAGAAGTTCCCATAACACCCATATGGTAACTTAAGGTCAAGGTCACACTTGATCTTCAATTTTCAGGCAACTTGTGTTCGTACTACAATTCTCTTACCCATTGCATCGGTTTCCTTTTTAAAAACAAAGCTCATATGTTTACTTTAACAAGGCAATGTTCAGAATTTATGCTACTGCTATGCCGGATCAAAGTAATATTGAAAGTCAAATATCAGACAATTATGTGCCTAATCCATAAATCGATTTCCTTTTGAATGTTTTTCAATATAAGCATAAATGTTCATATTTAGAAATGTTTTGCATAATGCATGCTGCTGCTCTACTGCCTAAAGTGAAAGCACAACATTAGTTTGGCTCTCTTAGTTTCTTGAAGAATTTTCTTAACTTTAGCTTAAATATTTACATTCAAAAATCGAAATCAATATACCTACATAAAATTTTGTGTCTTGTTTTCTAAAGACGAGACTCTGTCACTCGTGCGACATCTCTAGTCAGCATAATCTTTAGCAATAAATACTATACTGTATCGAGAGGTTTAAAAATTTGTACAGCCTAAATAGGGACCAGGGCAGACCATGATCAGCCTTCACGGATGTGCTGACTAATCCTTGCCTAAGCTGGTCACATGGGCAAATCTGTATCCATCTCCATCCAGCCCGTTTTAATTTTTTAACTTCAATCACCATCAAATCCATATTGTTTTATGTCGATCCTAGCCTCGTTTTCAGTTTCCTTTTTCATCTTTAGTAGCTCTTACCACGCTAAAAGTCGAACACAAAGTCACGATACATTTTAGGCTAAAAATCGGATACGAAGACACGATACATTTTAGGCTAAAATTCAGATACGAAGGCACGATACATTTTAGGCGAAACATATATTTTGACAGGCAAAAACACCAGGTGTTCTACTGTAATAGTATCGTGTCTTTGATCTTCGCTTTTGAGGCGAATACAAGACAGAACGAAAATGCAGGGCAGCGATACGAAGATTTGAAAATGCATGTTGTTATTTTGGCTAAATTTATCGTGTCTTCGTGTCGGTGCCCTCAAAAGTCGTAGATGAGGATACGATAAATGAGCATATTATCGCGTCTTCGTGTCTCTGCATTCGACTTTTGACAGATGAAGACACGAAATGGCAAAAATTATATAACACTATATAACATGTTGATTTTGGTGGTGATCTGTTGATAATATTACACAAATAATAGCATCTCAACAAGAAACGGTGAAAAACGCAAATGACACAATCAATATACTTAACTTTTTCAAGCGCCTTTAAAAACAATATTATAGCAACTTCTACTTCATTGTTCTCATATAATATCCGTTATAATATTTTATTATTTGTTTTCTTTTATTATTATTATTTAGTTACAGATGTGTATTTAAAGGAAGTTCCGACGTCTGTCACAGAAGGTTGCGAGAGGTAGTACAGACCCGCAAAGGAAAAATTCAGCCTTAAACCGGCAATAGTTTAACACAAGTGATGAATAACAAGTCAAAATTTTGAAATAAATCAGAGTAACACGTGTTATATATCACTGGAAAGATAATTACAATACAAACTAAAAGATATGGTCTATTTTCAAATTTGACTGAACAAAAATCAAAAGTTATCTCCCCTTGAAATGTTCAGATTTTCGTATTTTTCTGCCAAGTTTCACATTTTATAATTTAACTGAAATTTAAACTTTTTGCATTTTTCTCAACTACAGCTACACTTACAGAGTGTAAAATATTCACATTTTTGTTGTCCGGAATTTTGGTTAAATACTGATAAATAATGACCACTTGGCAGTGAATATTAACAATAGATGGTTTTATGATTTTTCAAACCGTAAACTTGTTCTTTTACATGCTCTTGTAAAGAGATTACCTTGATAAATATCAAATTACACAGTACTATTATTATTATGTCGTCTTACAAAAAATCTGATGGTTTAAAGGCTGAATGGCAATTAAAATGTCATTATTGAAGGGCAAAGGTCATGGTATTTGAATTATTTTCATGAATCATTTAAAAATAACTTTCAATGCTTTGCAAACAAAGCTTACATTGCAGGGCAAAGGAATGCGTTAAACTACAAGCTTATATTACAAAAAGTATGATATTTGATAAGGTCAAAGGTCAAACACGTCAAAAATTATTCTGTTAACTAAACAGACGATGAATATATCTTTAAAATATTTTGAAACACACAGTGATTGAAGTAAACTATAGCGAAACAAAAACAAACGATTAAAATGTTTCTGTTGTCAGTCATATTTTTAGAGCTAGCAAAATTAAAATATAACTGTATTAACCAGTTTTCAGTCTGTCTGAATGTATATGTAGTATACAACAAAAGCACTGCATCTTGATATTGACTCATAAAATAAATAAAGCGGTCCGTAAACCCAAAAACATATTTTGAAAAAAATTTTGGAAAACCATTTTGTAACTGGGGGCTCACAGACTGAACAGATTAAAGTACTAGATGCATCCACTTTCGTACCGAACGGCGGCCTTGATCGAGTGAATAAAAGCGTTGACTTCGAACCACTAGCCCCCACCGCGAGTTGGTTTGCATCCTGACAAGGACTTTGGATTGTTTTAAGTTAGGAAGCTATTCAGCTAGCTTACTGAACGTCGGTTGGTTTTACTCAGTGCCCGTTCTTGCCTGAAATCTTCTGTTTGGGGGGGGGGGTTTGAATTGGGCGGAGTCCCCCTCATCGCCAAGAAAATTTTGGACTTGTGAGAGGCTATAAATTATGGAATGCCGGTAGGGACATGCCAATTTGCTTATTTGCCAATTGCTGAATTGCTTATTTGCTAATTGCCGATTTGCTTATTTGCCAATGGCTGATAGTCTTAACGACAAATTTGCTTATTTGCCAATTGCTGAATTGCTAATTTGCTTATTTGTTAACCGCTGGATTACGTATTTGCTTATTTGCCAATTGCTAATTTGCTTTTTTTGCAATAGAAATACTTTACACTGTGCCGGAAATATATGGAAAATCTGACTACAGACAACCAGTTGAGTCAGATCTGTTAACTTTTACCAACAGTATTCTTGTAAATTCAGTGTTTTTCCAAGATTACTGTTGATCAATGAATTTAGTTGCAGTGATGCCTACGCAGATATATGTCTACAACTGATGGCTGACATGTCCTTGAGAACACAGACGCTTGAGGGTCTGATCCCGTACCCCAACGTGATACGTGCCCCTGTAAACACTCATTTTAAAATATTTTAATATTTAAACACGAATTGGACATCGTTAAAACTGGTTTTCAAGCAATTTTTACATATACCGGTATGAAAAAATACCATATACCACCAATTAAGTCTCAATAAAGTACTTAATGGTTTTATCGTTGTAACAAATGTCCAATTCGTATTTAATAAATATTAAAATAATTTTGATATAGTGTTTACAGACGCGTATCACGTTAGGGGCAGGATCTGACCCGCCAGCATCTGTGCTTGAGCATGCCTTATAATGTGTTGCAGCTATAGATCTGTTTGTGCAGCTTAAGTCAGAGATTGATGGCATAATAAACACTTGATTAGTCATATATAAGTGAAAATTATTGGGTAAAGATTGAAAATAAAAGAACTTGAAAACAAAACTATTTCTTATTTTATGGCATATAAAATGTCGTTATTCTCAGCAGATTTGTCGCAGAGGGCCTCATTTTAGTGGTACGAACACATAGTATCACAAATGATACATTTGGTACATGCTTAACACGGGTGTTTGTCTTTGCACTTAAGCAATAGGCTGCGTTTTTAGCTCTGTAAGATTTTGAGATCACTTATGTCTGTTTGTGCATCAACATTTTGCTTTGGTTCAATGTTTTTGAAATTTGGTCACACTTTTCCATTTCTTCATGTTGTACTTTTACATGCTATCAGGTGACCATGACCATGATCATGACCTAGGGTATAATTAATGGACAAAGCCTTTTTGAATATTGTGTATTCATGCTGCCTATTTAATGCTTATGTGAAGTTACAGTTAGATATAAGCAAAAGTAACAGAGATATGACAGAAAAACAAAGGCTTCTCAGTACAATACATTGGTGACCTTGACATTCAGTATATAACGGGCACAGCTTCTTCATGTACATGTACTTTGTATGCATGCTTGTAACGCAAAGTTTATGCAAAGTTGCAGTAAGATACATGAATCAGCAAAAGTAACAGAGATATGACAGAAAAACAAGTTACCAAGAAACCCAATGCATTGGTGGGTAGAATAGCATCCCTATTCTCTGAATAGTGGAGCTAAAACTGAAACACAAGATAATTAAAAAAACAACTACTTTCTGAAACTGAATTTATTTTTTTCGAAATTGATTAAAATGTATCCATCTGTCTTTCTACCTATATTCTAGGTAATGATGGATTGATCATAATTGTCACAAGTTATAATTAACAAAACTTTATAAACATAATAACATGATATAGGTTCATGAGCTTGAAATAAAGTCTACAAAGACTTGTTATTTTATATCAAACAAGAACTTCGCGAGTCGGACGTGTCGCCTGACAATAGCATAAAAATTTATATATATAAGCAAATAAGCAATTAGCAAATAAGCAAATTGGCAAATCAGCAAATAAGCAAATTGGCAAATCAGCAATTAGCAAATAAGCAATTAAGTAGTTGGCAAATAAGCAAAGTGGCATGTCCCTACCGGCATTCCATAATAAATGACCCCAGATTGATCATAAGGTAACGTGTAACCAACGCTGAAAAGCATTTGACTCTTTCTCAATCCATTGAGAAGTTGCAGCACTTTGAAATCAATTTTGATGGAAAAAATCAACGCAAAATAGTGATTTTTGGCAATTTTGAGATGTCCCCTCATTGCCATGGTAACAGAAAATTTAAGCCTGAGCATGTTTTTTCAAGGGCAATGGTCCAGTCAACATTTGTGCCAAGTTTGAATAGTGTTGAAGCAGTTTTTTTTTCGTATTATAGCAATTTGAACTTGTAACGGGATACTTTTCAATGAAAACAGCCATTTTTCACAAAATGCTCATGAAGTAATGGGTTAATGAAAAAAAATCAAAAAATCTACAAAACAACAATTTTTCTTCAAATTTATATGACAGGCCATGTTTAAACATGGAAAAACGCAATTTTGGGTAATTTCAAGTATTTTCATCATTTTCTGTAAACCCATTACGCGATATACACGCCTTTTAACGCTTTATGCTCATGAAGTAATGGGTTAACTCGTCGAACTAGTAATTTACGGTCTTGATGACCGAGCGTGTTCAAACCCTGTAAGAGGTAAGCCGTTGTTTCTTTGAGCAAGAAACTTTACATTTATGGCTTAGTACTGGTTGGTTCCAGGAACGGATTCGAGAGTGTTTCAATAAGCTTACAGCAGCTGCTTTCAGCATAATCGAACTAAAATAAATTTGTATAAACTACAACAAGAAATATCTTAAAAGAAAAGAAAGACAATCGGCGTTAATTCAGCACGATTTGAAATATCGTCAAACCCATTTATGAAATAAATAATTCAATAAAGGTAGTGATTAACGATGTAAAATATACTTAAAGTTTTATATAGGTAAACGACAAATTTTGATTTATCCGAAAGACGAAAACACAACAATTAAACAATTTATCGCCCCGAAAGTCGAAGACACATCGACACGAATACTCGATAAATTAGCCAATTATCGTGTCCTCGACTTCCGAGGCGACATGACAAATACAGGGTGCCGATACGAAGATGTCTACCCGCCGACACGATAATTTTACAGAAAAAAATCTCATATCTTCGCGTATTAAAATATCGTTATTTCACCTAAAATATATTGTCTTGCGTCGGCGCCCTCAGAAGTCGAAGGCGAAGATACGATAAATGAGCATATTGCCGTGTTTACTTATTCAGATTTAAATGGTTCTTTAAATTAATTACAAAATATTATAAAAACATAAGAAATTTAATATCAAATTACATTTTTCTTGTTTAGGTAAAAATGTTTGAATTGTCATTTAAAATCGCATTATTCGAGACAAGAAATTACAAACCTGTTTCTGTGAAAGCTAGATACGTTTCATAATGTATCAATAATACTCGTAAAATAAACATTTGAAATTTGAATAACGATCTGAAAAGCAAATGTTGTCCGGGTAATATGTACAGACAAGCCTAATGTAATGAAATCACATGCTGTTGATTTACACACGTTAGATACCTCTTTAGATATTTAATTAAACGCAAGTATGATGATAATATTCAATCAGACAGCAAACCTTGGTCAAATTTTCAGTACGATAACTTGCATTCAAATCAAATACGAAACACACGGACAAAAAGCATTCGGATAGCTTTGTGCTCCGAGACAAATGTGCTCCTACATAGCTATCAAACAATTCTTGTTAAACTTAAACGAAAGAATAAAAGGAATGCCATCTCGGCAGGAAAATAAAACGATATACGAGAATCAAAGTATATTATTAAATAATAAACTTTTTTACATTTTCATTCCAAATTTACAGCTCTTCGTTTCTGTCACATTCCGTTAAAATATATAAAATACGATACATATAATAGATGTACCTATACAATGCATTACTAATTATACAAATTTACTTTATCTAATTTATTTTTTATTAATTCATAAACGGTAAATCATGTTGTAAATATATCTACAATACTTTGGTAAATTGTCAAAACAAGTTATTTAAAAATGTCTTTTTACTTATTATTTATTTATTTAAAATTTATGAATATTGTACGTTAAAAGAATTAAATGTTATTGAACATAATATTATGCTGATATTTTATGTAGGGTTTTAACTATTTAGTAATGATTTTCTGTATGTAACATTCACTCATAGGGAAACATATAAACATATTCCTTTTATACAGCTTTTTTGAAATAATTCTTTTTTTAAAATTCATTTAGATAATTTTATAGCTTGCTAGCATCAAATATGCAGCTTATTGTTTTTTCTTTTTATCAAAGTCACATGAAAGATTAATTTTGTATTCTTGATTATTGATGTACGGCAAGAAGATCCGAAAATATATAAGTCATCTTTTAGCAGAATAATAGTTTGATAAAGCAGAAAAAACGTTTTTCTCCTGCAATTAACAGGTACACATGTTTTCAAAAATATATCCAATGATGCTTATTAGAAGGAAATTCACATCTTTGATGTCAAATGTCTGAAATAAGAAAAAGAAAAGATTATATATTTTTTTAAATCATAAGATCTTTTACGAGAAAGTAATTGCAGCTTAAGATGGTCGGTTTATTTCGTAAGATTGGCTTCTCCCTAAGAATAACTTTTAAATGCCATTGGCATTTGGTGTTGCTAAAAAACAATCAATTATTTAAAATCTGAAGGATGTTTCGAGAAATCCATTTCAAAAGCTTGACAGAATTAAGGAGAAGAGCGTGTTTTTTGTTTGTTTTTTTTTTTTTTTAATTTTTTTTTTTTTATAACTTAACATGTCAACAGATTTTAAAATTGTATTTACCTTGTACTTTGGCTTTGTTGCTGCAAAATTTGCACTTGATCTTATTGTAACTATAACACAGAAAATAAAGTTAAAAACATCATTATATTATATGATATTACTCATTCCTTAAAGGAGCCGCAATTAACTTTGAAAAAAGTACTAATGGTTATGTACAAAAGAAATGCAATTTTGTTTTCAAATGGTACTAAACCTGAAACATGATTATGAAAGTGAGCAGGAGGGTTTTTCCATTATGCGGTTAAATGCTTCAGATTTTTTTAGAACTATTTGTTGGTCTGTGTCAGTTGTTGGTTGAATACAAAAATAATTTAAAGATACATCTAAATTAAACACTTCTTGCTATAATTGATATCAGAGTAAACCACATCTTGTAAAAGGTCTAAATATACATCATATTAACATCTTCTAGTTACAAAGTTGATATTTAAGAACTACTACTTGCATCTGTCAAAAGATAACATGGCACTACTTGCAAAATATGCAGACGTTCATATTCAACCTTTCTTGCATAAGTTACATATCTGAAGCGGCTTTCAGCTATTTAAATGATATACCTATTATTTTTAGATCAATTGTTTCACATAGTTGTCAAATCAAAAGAAGTAAAGTGTAAAATGAAATTTTCCGCCGATAAAAAAATAAACAGAAGGAAACCCCCTACCGCCCGCTTTAGTAAAGCGGTCCATGTTTTCGATCTTCTATTTTTAGAAACAAACATCACTTACGCACTATTAATAGCTGTCGTGACGCTGTTTTGGAGAAGGCTTAACAGTGATTCACTTTTCCAAGATAAAACTACTGAAATACTTAGTTTAAAACAACAAAGAATTGTTTTTCAAAAAAAGGCCAAAGGCCGCTTTAAAAATAATTTTACACTTCAAATAATTTGCCACATCTTGCAACAGTTAGCATCATTGATAATTATTTTACATCTTAATGCAGTCGTTACAAATTGAATATATTATTGGATATTATCTACCAACTTATTGCATTTACTACAAAATTATTCTTACAATAGAAATTAAATTATAAAACAACGAACCACTTCTTATAGCAGTTGATGAATCCCTTCTGACAACAACACCAACATAGAACAACAGCCGGTATACTAAAACTTAACAACACGACGATGATTGTTGACAACTTAGCAACCTCTCTCGAATCTTCGTACACACCTCTATCGTATCTGTTCGTGGTCGTTGTCGTTACAGCTACATAAAAATGAACAAAATATAATAGAAGTATAGATTAATAAGAAAAAATAGAACATAACAGAATATGATGTAAACAAAATCTAGAACATATTCTTTAGAAAAAATAACAAAATAAAAAGTGTAGAACAGAATAGAATATGATCTTTACAATAAACTTAAACTTACTCTATGAAAAAACAACTGAATAATCTTGACGAACAGAATAATACAAATTGTATAGAATAGATCAGACCATTTTCTACAAAAAAAATTAACAGGCGCGTACATTAGATTATTATAAATAGATCTGAACTGAAAAGAGAACAAAACGAAAATATATTAGTATGAGAAAAAGTCATTGCAGTAGTTCAGGGGTGAATGATCACGTGAATTTTGTTTACGGTAAAATTGATTTCCCGCTTATGGTCGCATCAATGACTGAAAGGGTAATTGCTTTAATTTCACAAAATCTTTCAATATTTGAATAAAGTTCATATACCATGTTATGATACATGCCAATTTCAATTTGATTTTTGCCAAAATAGCTTTTGTACTTTAACCGATGTACTGCTGGCAAAAATTGTTACTTTAGCAAAAAATTACGAATTATGAAATATGATATTTGGTTTATATAGACTTTGTTTTAGTTCGATTGTGTAGGAAACATCCAGTACTGCGCAAAGACTGTAAAGGTTCTTGCTAAATTAACAATGACGGGGTTTGAACTCATGACGCTAGCGGTCATTAGATTAAGTCCAACGCGTTGACCACTCGGTCATACCACCATTTATATATGATACTTATAATATTACCTGTGATAGTTATTGTTAAGTTTTTCGATTCAGCCATAGCCAATCCATCTGTTACAGTTATTACCAAGTTATAAACAGTAGGAGCATGAACTGACAAGTCCTCCGAAATATGTATAACTCCGGCTGAAAACAAACGCGGCAAGGCAAAAAGTTAAATTCAACAGAGTGTTATAATCATTATAACCACATATAGTGTTATGTTTCAAGCAACATAAGAATTGAAACAAAAATTAGATTAATGAGTGTTTTTTTCCACCAGCAGATGTCTTTATTTTTCTGTACTATGATTACCAGCTAAGACTGTAAACTGTTTTATTCAGTACGTTCTAAAAAGGATCAAATATAAAACAAAGGTGCTGTTAAATACTGCCATTCTGGAAAAAAGAGAAATTCCTTGGCAGGATTGAACTCTGAACAATGTGTGATTCCCTCAGAAGAAATACATGAAACAAAACAACAAAATTACATGAAATTGCAGACTTTGTCAATGAAGAAAGATAATAAAAAAGTGAAAGATCCCTCACAGCCCCTGACAAACCAAACACAAAAACCAAGTACACTGTAGATGAAATTGATTTGACCGAGTCCGCTCATAAGAGAAAATTGAAGAATGAATAAAAATAATTTGACAAAGTAATGTTTGTAAATGATTGGTTTAACGACTGTTTTCCTTTGATAAATAAAGAATATAGAATTTAATATAGAATGATAATAAACACCTTTACTTACTGCTTACTGAAATTGCAAATAGACAAGGATCTGTATCGCATGTCATTGAATAAGATAATGTGTCAGCGACATCAGTATCATTGGCCAGCACTGTGAAGATTATTGTTCCTATTTCTGAAGTCGATGATACAGTTGCGGTATCTAATGGATAAACAGATTATTAGCAATATATATGGAGATGCAATGTTTATGAAGCATAAATACCCTCTGAATAAGCATAGTAAAAAAGGAAGCAATATTTATTACACACTCAACTTATCATTTATATATTTTCATAACAAGCAAATGTGATTTCGTTGTCTGCATGAACACTTTCAAACTATGTTTTTGTTCCCATTTGGCTGTTATCAAAACGCAACATCTGCATATGCAATATAGCCGCGCAAGGCTTAGGCGGTGAAAAGGGCATATACCGTAATTCACTGTAACTAAACTTTCGGACCATTTTCAAAATATGATTCGAAACAGTCTTATGCCATAACTGTTTTCGACAGAAAGTAAACTGTCAATGACACTTTTGTGTAAATAATTCACTTCAGATACCTAGAAATCAATTGATGTATAGGTGATACAAATGGGTGATAAAAAGAGTCAAACGCACACATTAATATACCCGAAGAATTTGACACAATATCGTTTTTTGTATAAATAATATAAATATATACACACTCGCCTTTTCTTGTCCGTCGCATTCAGTGCTTTCGGCATTTTGACTGTATATGCCTGTTCTCTTCCAAATGATTCCAGGATCACAGGTTATAAAGGAATTTTTAAGCTCAAACTCAGTGCACAGGTATTTGATTGGTCAAAATCTGTCACAAAATGTTCAATGACCAATGAAAATCCTGAGATTTGAGACAGAGCTCAGAAAACTGTTTTATAACCTCGAGGCAAATTACGACTTTACTTGCATAAAAATAATATACACCGTAAAAAAACGTTCTTACTTGGTAAGTTAATGAATTCTGGCGGACCACTATTTGGTGTGATTTCTACAATATATGTACCAGTACTTGTAGTTTGGGCATCACTGCATGGAACTATTAACATGTATGTATTTATTGTAGCATAGTCGAAACCGGGATTTTCGTTGGTATAAATACCATAATCTGAGGAAAGAAATCAATAAAAGAATTCAAAATCAATCTGAAAAGAAATCCCATTAAGTAAAACTCATTACATGGAGAGAGAAAAAACACAATCCAGTGAAACAAACGTCATAATATTCTTCTTGAATTTATTTAATTTACGCAAATATATTTGTGTGAAGTATGTAATACGTTTATAATTAACAGTAGTTTTTGTTACATTCATACGAATAAATATATTAGAAATGTATGTTAAGAAAAACAGGAAGCATCATTAAAAAGATACTTATCGAGGTAAAGACCTTGTTTCACCGTGTAGAATATGTAAGATGTAGAAATGTTAGCATTGCTTACTAGTCATTTATCATTTTTAATTAGTGCTCAGTGTTGTGCACTAAGAGTAAAAACGTAAGCACTAATTATATTCAAATGATCATTACATTAACGCATAGTTAAAATTTCTTATATTCATACTTCATGAGGATTGCTATAGAGAATATATTATAGCTAGTTCCCAATGTTAACAATATTAAGCTCCTTTGATGAACATGGCAGCCATTTAGGGGGTCATTATAATAGTTCAATAAACATAATTTAATGGAATACTAGTGAGGAAAATATTATTAAAGCACTAATGTAAAAAAATGGGGTTTTATCAGCTAACGTTGAGATTATGAAAATGTGAGAGATTTTTTATCTAATCTTAAGCAAAAATAAAAAATTTGGAATGACCCTCGAAATGGCGACCAAGAAAAGATATGAATGCTATGAGAAAGACATCAATTATCATCAATTACCTGATGCATTAAGAGTGACACTAAATGAAGTTGATATTGGAAAAACAATCTCGAGCGAGCACGTAATGGGATCGTCTTCTGGGTCGGTGACATTCAAGATATGTAATAAAGTCTCTGCTGTCTGGCCTTCCCCAACGGTTAGTGGGTTTATAGGTGGATTTAGCGTTGGGCCCTATAGTTATAAAGGTATTATACGTGAAAATAACAGTGTTTTCATGAAAATTCATATTTCACAATGTATCATTTGATTTGACAGTCTTCGAAAGAAAATAAAAACATTACAGAGTACGTTATGACTGCCCATTCCGACAATGGCAAAAATGCAATATTTATGCGTGTCTTTGATGGTAGGTCTTTCGGGAAGGTCATTTCATTGAACACACTGAAAACAATAATGATTTTCGTATTGTGTTAATCTTTATTTTTATCGACCTAAATAAACGAGATAACTATAATTACATTTAATTTCATTCACTTTTTGGCATGATTTATTAAATTGTGTTTGGCCTTAAGTCATACCGACACTATAAAGGTCATATGACGACTTTCCAAGTTAACTGGTGAGGACATCTCCAAGCATTATTATAGGCACCATCAGGGGACTTGGATACTACCATGTAGACCTAAACTTAATTTAAAATTCCAAAGTCACTGATAAAAATAAAACTTAAACTAGGCACATGATATGAAACAACTCGGCAACGAAGGTCTAACTACTTTAATTACTTCATTGGTGATGACAACCGTCAATGTCCCGGCAGAGACGCTACCACATATGTCAATTACTTGAAACGTCAAAGAATCGACGACGGACACCGAGAAAATAGTGTTGGTGCTCAGTACATCTATAATAGAGCGATATGATCTACATAAAAGAAATAAGTAGATCTGAACTTTAGTCAGGTTCGATTGAATTATAAATGTCGCTTTACTACACCACATTGTATAACACTTTAAATTTTTGTTATATCTTTTGTTTATTTGTTCATATGTTTATACAAAATGCTTGTTTTGTAATCTGTAAATACAATGCCAGTAACAGTAGACGAAAAGAAATACATGTTCATTGTTTGGTTTTATTTAGCAAAATTTTGAAATATATTTTTTTAATTACTTGAGAATAAAATCAACGAAATAGCACTTTCGAACTATACGATCGTATGGAAATGGTTTTTATTCTATTCAAACAAACATACAATTTTAATTCAAAAGTTATTACAAATTAAATGTTAATTGCTGAAAAGGTATGAGCAATAATGTTTCATTACATACATACAAAGTGTTACTGGCTTATTTTAAAATATAAAGACAAGTCAAGAAGTCATTTAAATATTATTTTGATTTGTGAAATATTAAAGTTTGAAAATTAAAAAAGACTCACGTGTAACTTCATCAAAGGTATAGTTTGTGTTGTCCGATGTCATAGTTACAGATAAATTACCTATCTGGTCGACGTCAATGTCGTCAACGCTGACTGTAAAAATCGACGTTCCAACGGCAGTTGAAGCCGGAATGTTGACAGTGTCGGGCAAATTTGTGAAAAACGGCACACTGCCTGAGACATATAAAAGCAATTAGATATGTAAAATAAATAACCGATAGTAATTATTTGCTATTGTTCAAAATTATAAAAAAAACATAGGATTGTACAAGAATTATTAAGGATGGTTTACAATGTAACCCCTTGAAACATTGTGGGTTGATACACTTTGTGAGAAAATAGTTATTAAATAATTGTTTCCAGAGTGTTTTCGAAAATTCATGTATTTCGTTATGCAGATGACGACCTTGAAAGATTTTATCGGGGAAAAATATTATCTTCTTCATAACTATATCTGACGTGTATAGGATCATTTCTCAATTCTTTCCAAATAGATAAATCACAATGAAGCATCTGCGTTTCAAAAGGTGATAAAAAGAATATTTGCAAAAAATGTACTGTCAATTTACATCTCAGTATAGCAATAAATAACTATGAAAAACTTCTCAAGAGTTTTTGTTTGTAGATTTAAAACAAAACGACCCTGGATTAAAGGCCGTGTTATGAAGTGTAAAAAGATGAACGTTCCTTAAAATATTTTTGAGTCACGGAGAGTTTTCAAAAAACATTTTAGCTTCCTACTCAATCCGTAAAATTTATTTTATGTATTTTATTATGGAAATGAAAAGTTTACAAATAAATATTGTTTAAACTAAAACATTTTGCCAATGTTACACTTGCCGAATAAAACATGCGTTTATGCTAAACTACCAAAAACTATGCGAAATAAACACGCCTAAGTACTTAAGAACTTTAAGTATCATAAACACAAATTTTACTCAAAAGTTTAAAGAAATGGAATTGAAGAAAAAGATCTGTAAATAATATACTAAAGAAATATACCTTGAAAGCTATATGAATATCAAGAAATAAACCATTGAATTTTAAAGGCCAATTATGCATAAGAAATGCTGTTGTTTTTTATTTTTCAAAAGCTTTTTTTTGTCTTGTTAAAGTTTCCAAAAAGGTACTCATTGGCCATTTACATTAATCATATTTTGCTTCTGTTGCCTTTTGGCAATTAGTACATTTATACTGATTTTATATTTTGTACGGAAGCCAAAATACTATTTTTTTACGTTTTGCTACTAAAATGACAAATAATTCCACATTCAGTCCTACTGTCTACAGGTGATAAGTATCTTACATACTCTAAAATAATAATTTAAACGTTATAAAGCTCATGTTTGCCTTTTCTAAAGAACGAAATTTTATATTCATTACTGAGGTATAATGTGCCTTTAAAGATGAAATACCCTTACCACCCGAAACGTCCATTCTTATTGCATATTCTTTGCTTGTATCAGAAATGGCAGTAGTCCAGTCTTGCACATCGCCAACGCTTTTAGCGGTCAATTCCATCATCTTGCTTCCCTTTGAAAAAGAGGCTTTATAAGTTATTATATCTAATCCATTTGACCACCTGCAACAAAAAAATGTTGTATATAGATATTTATTGACTCAATTTTATTGAATAAGAATAAAATAACAACATTTTCTTTACCAATAAACACGTCTTCTTTTATCTAAACAATTCACATCCCTTTACAAAACATAACTCATATTTGCTTGTTTATTTATATTCTATTTCAGAATTGAATTAAATGCTTTGTAAGTGCTTATTTTTTTATACCTGTCATATACATTTATTTCTTTCCCGCTTTAAATAAAGTTAATTTTTATTTAAGATATTTGTATACTACATGCAGTAGTATGAAAACGGTAATTACCTGTATACTGAATGTATTTATAATTTCAATATAATCATCTTCTAAATACACACATTCTTACTGACATTTAAAACCATAAATCTGCTGAAACAGAAGCTGATAACCTTTGCCCACCAAGTATAGAGCAATGTCATCCAGTATATCCGTGCAGTTTGACTAGGCTCTATAAATATCACGGTAGCTCATTTTGTATTTGACATTAAAATCAAATTAAAGCAGCATACTACCAAATTTATACTGATTTTCAAGCAAAAATAAATAAAATGTATTTAAAAAAGTAAAATATTTGCAGGTGAACATAGAAAGTAGTTTATAAATATATTGCAAACGACACATAAAATCTAAGATTATTTCTATAAATAGGTTAGATTATGCAAAAAAGGCTCTTACTGTGCTAGTCACGTGATAAATACAGCAAAATGAGTCATTAATTGCGTATAACATGTAAATTATTTCTTTAATTTTAATATTTTATATTTTTCCTAATATATCAGGACAATTTTTCTCAAAGTTGATATTCTTGAAGTATTTTGGCTTTGGTTAGATGCGTGCAGTTTTAAACATAGATTGCAATAATCCAAATTCATAGCTGTGTATAACAAATAGTCAGCAGATTAAGAATTTAATTATGTAGGAAGACCACAGAACATACCAGCCGAAAACATCACCAGCTAACACTGTAAATCGGTCACCCAGTGGGACACTGAAGCTCTGCTCTCCGTCTATACCTAATATTACAAAATCAAAAGTATGGTACAAAATAACAAGTCAGTTTATTATATACTTACAAATGAAATATTGAGAAATATTGATGAAACAAAATGCGTATTTCATTTTTTCCGTATTTTCACTGAAAAAAATTATTTTTCACTGCAGTGAAACATATTTTCCATGTTATTGCTGGACTCGTTCAATCACTTCTATATAACCATATCCCCATATTTTTTCCACCCCATAGAGAAGAATAAGTTTAATTGTTTCATAAAAAAGATCTATTTGGATATCATTTAATAAACTAAGTCGATTCAGTTTCTTTTTAAGCTATACATTGCTCTAGTAGCGTGTAATGCTATGTGCTTTTTAGCTTTAGTATATGATCCACTTTAACAAAATAAGACACGTATATACTTGTACTCCGTTACAATCGTTATTCAAGATAATGTTGTAGTTTTGTTGTGGTCTTTAAGAAAACACTACACTATTAGATTTAGATGCATCTACAGTAAGTTTCCATGTTAACAATAATTGTCATACACATGTAATGAGTTTTGAAAATCTTAAACTGATTCAGATAGAATAACAGCATCGTCAGCGTAAAGTGATATAAATATAATATAAAAATCACGAATTTCGCCTGCGTTTTGGTCATTCTGTACCGTGATTCCCATAGTGTCATTACTATTTGCAAATTAATCGCTGAGATAATTCAAAAACATTGAAAAAAGTAGAGGGTACAAAGTAGAGAAAAAAGAATCCCTAAAAAAGTCCAAAACAACAAAATTGAAAATGTTGCAGGCTCGGTTTGATTTAGCCTGTTCATGGACGGTACTATCAAGTGCAAACTACCATCCACGCCCCCTAGCGGTCTCTTCTTGACGTACACCTATGATACTAAGGACAAAATTTGAAACTTAAAAATTAATTCTGACACATGATTTAATGTTATAATACATATTTTTAATGAGATTTAAACATTTTTCGGTTATTTTAAGGTTAAAGAGTTTTGCCAAAGACCATTTCTCCAGACTGTATCAACGGCTTACTTGGGGTCGATGAAAGCAAAATATAATTTATTTGTACTGTTAATAACGTAATACGAAAATTTGGTCTGTGGTTGAAACCTCTTCCAGAACCCTGCTTGACTATTATTTATTATATTATTTCCATCTGTATAAGTAGTATGCCTATTATTTAATATACTGGTAAAAAGTTTTCCTCAACAACTAAGAAGAATTGGTCTATAATTTTCAGGTTTACTAGCATCACCTTCGTTTTATATATTGGATTTATTATCTCAATAGTCCATATTTCAAAGACTAAATTGAAAAATTTGAAATACGTTTCTATCATTGAATTATATGAGTATTTTATTTGATCGTTAACTATTTGGTCTAACCCACATGCTTTATTATTTTTCAACATCTTTACTGCTTTATCAATCTCTTTAAATGTTATAGGACCATTTGTAGATTTGTTTTGGTTTAATTGCTCATTCTATTCTAGATCAAATGTAGTATTGTCATTAATTGTTCGATCATTTGACAAATTCACCTTTCTGAAAAAATCATACATTTCATCCATACTTGCTCCGGTTTTGTATTGACAGTTATTATTACGACGTAACTGCCAATATTTCCTAGGGTGTTTGATTTTCAATTTGCGAAATTTATCAATGTTTCTATTCAATGTTAATTTTCAAACGAACGCATAATATGCTTTTTTCTTTAAGATTATATTTGTTATCGTCAGTATTTCTTAATTTATATAAATATTTCGCTCTATGAAATTTTCTTCTTGCTTTCCTACACTGATTTCCAAACTAAGAGCTATTGTTATCTATTACTTTATTGTTGTTTTTTTACTTTGTACTCAGACGTTAGTGGGGGAGATATTTGTAAGTAAATCATTTGCATTTTGTTGATTAGCTTTCAAAATGTCAAGCTTTTCATTTAATTTCTCTACACTACAAGATTTATGTCAAATTATGTAAATGTCTTCACGTTTTTTATTGTCCCATAATTTAATACATGGTTCAGTGTTATTAACATGTTCATCAATTTCAATTCGGTTAGTATTCAATGTTTAAATAATAGGATTATGAACATCTGATAAAATGGGACAAAAATCATTTACAGTTAGATCGAGTACACTTTTAAACCTATTTGAATTATATGTAAAATAATCGGCAGAACTGGTACCTTTACAAGTAGTACTTCCGGTATAATCGCCAGAAGTTCGACCATTTAATATATATATAATATGTTATTTAAATGTAAAAAAATCAAGAAAATCTATAACTATAACAGTTACTATGTTTTTCGGAGTTATGGAGTTATTACGTAATATCTTAACATTTTGACGTATTTGCTTAACATTTTGTGCAGTATGAATTTACTCAGTATCAAAATCATCGCAAAGAACGTTTAAGTTAAAGAAGATGCCTGTTACATTGCCTTTTCAACCTACTTTAGTCTGTACCATTCATTTATGTTAGACATGGTCTTTGTTTCTTGTAAAAATTGTTTCTATCGTGTGTTTGTGTATTACACAGTCTATCAACAATGTTTTTCCGGGTTTTATTTACTTATTGAAAACCTTTTTTTTGTAAAGATTGTTAATACCTTGCTACAACTCGTGTTTAAATTTGATTAAAAATTATTTCGAAGATGAAAGTCGGAATTTGGTATTCTGTATGTATGTTTTTGCTTTTAATATCTATGATGTTGTTTTATTTGTATGTTTTATAACTTAAATGAATAACGTTCTATAGGTTAATATGAAATTTTTGCTGACTTAAATTCCATAAATGCTACTCAGGTGCGTGCTGTGAAATAAATGAGACGTTTGAAATCTTTTATTTACAATTGCACACTTGAGCACGCGATAATTATTTCTTGATCAGGCTATAGCAATAACGTGGCTACGCGATATGTATTACGTGCACACACAATAGTATTACGTGCTCATTTGATGAGTATTTCGTACGCGTGTGCTCGTAGACATTAGAGTTGATAGCTGTCGGGTTGCCACGTAATAGCTTTAAATAGTAGTTGTTTCTGTCCTCTTTATGATGTCACTATCAAAGCGACATCTATAGATTTTGACGTTAAACTTGGTGTCGTTCTTGATGTTCTGTATTTTTATCTACAATGTATGTTTACATTGTTTATTAATCAGATTCACTCACTGACTGTTACCGAGTTCTGCCCAATCAGACGGTAAGAAGAAGCCGTCTCATGTCTCCAAACCTGAAAGTAAACCGTCCTAGATCCAGCTACTCCTTGAAAGACTGCCTCCCATCCGGACACGATTCCACAACAGTCAATCGTATAGACTGCACCATCTAACATGTATCCATAGTCTAAAATACAATTACATATATATAAACATTCAAATCATTTTTTTATATACAGGGTGTCCCAAAAGTAAGGTAACACTTTGAAATCTCAATATTTTTGCTTTATATTCGACTATTTAAATGAACAATTCACCATGTTAAAGGGTAAACAATGAAGATGTCATTTCTGAAATAACATATTTTTCAAAATGGCACGATTGACGCCAGATCATCGTTTTTGTGTTGAAAAAATATTACGAAAATAAAAGTGTTACTGATGTTTTTTTTTAAGTATCAATTTAAGAAATCTACTGCGAGCAGAAAAAAACATTTACAAAATTGTGAGCAAGTTTGAACAGTTCGGATGGGGTTGCTGATGTTTCCCGAAATGGGGGCCCGACAAAAAAAGCAGAACCCAAATAAAAAATGAGTTCTAAAAACTCCGCTGAAAGTTTTTTCTTCTGAACGGGTATTTAAAAAAACCGTCTAAACCAACCAAAATTTTTAAATTTAAATTGAAAACTTCCATAAAAAAATTAAATCATGAAGAAATTACCCTTTTTGCCCAAAAGTGGAGTTTTGGGACTTTTCCCGCTGGGCCCGTGATGAAGACGCATTTCCCCAAGGTTGGGGGTTTTAGAAACCCGAGTCGCATTTTTCCTGCTGTCGGGCCATTTTTTGGGAAAAGAAAACGTGGGGTTTTGGGGAAAAATAAAACACTACATTTTTTCCCACTGTTTGGCCCATTGGCAGGGTTGAAAAATAAAAATTTTTGGTTGCCATGTCATCCAAAGGGGTTGATCGGCCTTTTTTTGTTTAACGCACAGTCAATTCTTAGCGTTCTGCCCCTTTTTTGGGGAAAAAAGGGGTTTAATGCCTGCTCTAAATAAGCAATCCGAGAATATCACAAGAACGGGTCGGGGGACAAAAAACCCGCTCGACTATTCAAAGGGGCTTGTTTTTAAGTTTTTTTATCGAAAAAATCATTCTTTATTATTTTTTAAAATGCAAAAAATTTGTCCCAAAAAAGCAAAACCCTTTCAGTGTAATGTAGTACCAGTTACAAGAAAAACCTTTACAAAAAATTTTCCCAAAAACCGAAAAAGGGGCTTAATTATAAAAAAAAAATCAAAAATTAAAGGGGAACTTGTGCCAATCATGTGAATAACCACAGAAACAAGTTTGAATTTCAATCCTTCCCTTATCCCTTCAGTAGTTATGGAGATACCAGTTTTAACACGCAAAAACTTAACCAAGGATTTCCTAAATCGAAAAAGGGCATAATTATGCAAAGAAGCAAATCAGAGTTATGGAACTTGTGCCAATCATGTTAGATAATTACAGAAAACAACTGTGTGTATTTTCAGTGTTTTTGTTTGTTTTTTTTTTTTAATTTAAAAGTTAACAGTTGTTTTTTGGGATAAGTTTGTTTTTTATTTTTTCGGGTACATGTCAAATTTTTGAATGTATTAGATAACTTTTAAAAATTTTTTAACCCAATGATTGAAAGGGGTTTCCCTTTTTTGGGGGGAAACACCCTGAAATAAGGGTCTAATTTAAACCCCCAGTTTTTTAAAAACTATGGGGGAAAACCCATCTTTTTCGTTGATTAAATTACAGTCATTCATTAAAATTGTGACTATCTTTTCGTAATGGTTTGGAAAGGGGTTTCAGTTTAAATTTCATCAAAAATGGTTTAAAAATTTTTTCATTTTTTTTAAATAAAATGATTTTACAGACCAAAAGACCCCATCGGAAAGGCGTAACGAGTTGCTTTGTACGGGACGCCCGGAGATGCAAATCTTTATTTTTCAAACTCAGAAACTATCCCTCCCTAAAAATTTCAACGCGTAGGGAATGGCCCTAAGAAAATTATAATTTTTGATGTCACAAATATCATTTTAAAATATAACCGCGAAAAAAATTTAACAGGGCGTATAATGATTTTAATGCCCATTCAAAACAAAAAAAACCCAAATTTTTTTCCCAAAAAAAATTTTTAACCCAAAAATGTTTGGATATTCATAAAAAAAATTTAAAGGTCAAAAATTAAATCAAATATTCGCAAATGATTAAAATTGGGTATTTTCCCAAATTTTTGAGTAAAGTTTTATCATCTTTATCTTGTGGGTTTTTTTCCCCCAAAAAATGTGGCGCCGCATTTTGTGAAATTTTAAAAAATTAAATTTAAGCAGCTTTTTTTTAGGGGTTATGTTATTTGGCAAATTTAAAGGTTTTCTTTTCTATGTTTTAAAAAACAAACATTCATTTTTTTGGGAAATCCCCAATTTTATGTATATTTTGAAAAAATAATTTTTCATTGAATTTCCGCCACCTTTCACAATTTAAAATACAAAAAAATGTAAAAAAAATATTTCAGCTTTTCAGGCAGAGTAGATCTTATTTGTACTTTTCTTTCTTTAAAAAATGTTAAAAAGATCATAATTAAGATTTAAAAAAAAAGTTTAAAAAAAAATTCAAACTTTAAAAAAAATAAAATGAATCCCAAAAAAATTGTTTATTAAAAAGAAAAACCAATTGTTTGATAAATTTAAATTTTTTCAAAAATTATCGGACAAAGTTACTTACCAATGTTTTAAAAAAGGGGTTTCTTTGAAAAAAAAGCACATTTTTATAAAGACTTCCCCTTATAAAAAATATTCCCCCACATATCGTTACTTTTATAAAAATAAAAGGGAATGGAAATTTAAATGAAAGTTAAAGAATCTAAAAAATGTAAAAAAAAAAAACCTCTGTTTTACAAAAATAATTCAGAATTAAAATAAATTCTCAAAAAAGGTGCACACAAATAAGCAGAACTTGTAAAATGAATTTGGCCGTCTTCTGGCCCAAATTAAACAGTGAAAAAAATTTTTAAAACTGTGGGAAAGCTTTTAAAAATTTACGTTTTTCCCCAAATTTTGCATTTTTTTTTTTTTTTTATCAAAAAGGGTAGTTTTCTTTTTTTAAAATATTAAAGAATTTGGTCATAGTTTCCGGGCCCAATAAAAAAGATGTTCGCAATTTTTTGACTAAAATATTTAAATTTACTATAACTTCGAGAGATTTTGATATGCGAATTTTAGAAAATTAACCTTTACACGAATAAAAAAAAAAAACTAAAAGTAGGGCGTCTTATACACCTTCAATTAAAACCCTTTTACCAAAAAAAAAAACATTTTTTAAAATTTTTTTTTATTTTTTAAAACTGAAAAAAAATCCCTGCGTAATTTATGTTTCAATTCAAAAAATAAAAAAAAATGTTTTATTATCATAATGTTAAAAAAAATATATTATTCCCAAATAAATTTTTTGTTTGGGTTTTCTAAAAAGGGGGTTTCAAAAAAACTTTCCAAAGTATTTAAAATAACATTTAATAATTCGGGCAAAATTTGGTTTGAAATTCAATATAGACACTACCAGTAAAATTATTTTGAAGCTGTTTTTACTCAATTTTAAAATTTACAAATATTGAGCAAATTTAAGAAAATTTATTCTCATTTATTTTAATACAGTTCGCATGCCTGTATGATTTTTAAAATAAAAATAATGAAAAACGGGTTTTAACTAGGCCGGACCTGTTATAAGTCTTTTGGGGATTTTTTTTTGTTTAATCCTTATTGCTATAATAAAATTTTTTGTTAGCCCTTAATTAAGGCGACAACAGACAACTTTCCCGTGGGTACTACCTATCAAATGTCATCTAAAACCAAACATTCTTTAGTAATAGGTTAATAATCTATTTTTAAAGTTGTGTGCATTAAATGTCTTTGAATGTTCATAAAATAACATAAATTTTGGAAAAAAAATGCCCTTTGTTAATGATTGATGTTTTGAACAGAAATTCTAATAGATTTTAAATCGTTATATCAATGTCAATTTTTTTTTGGTTTATCAAACGTTTTGGAATATAAACATCATTAATAATATCTGGGAAACCGTGCCTCAGATTTTTACTATCAATTTCTCAACAAAAAAATTACGTGAACGCTCAAACCATTTTAATGCGGACTTTTTGAACCAATACCGTAATTACGTAATTTAAGATAATTAAGTCTTTGATTGAAGTCAAACAAAAAAATCCCCCTGAAATCAGTTTTCCTCTGAAATTGACTTCCCTTTCACGTGGCTTTAAACCGCATATATAATTTGCTTGATTTTATAAAAATGTTAATGCCGATTCAAAGTTATGCTCGACATGCATCAAACGAAGTGTTCCATTAAATTGGCTGTTCCTCTCACGACCCCTACGTTTCAAACGCTACATATTGCATAATACGCAAAATTTTGCCACCAAATAGGGGCACAATTTGCAGTTACCTACTCTACACAAACCCTTTTTAAATGACTCATTGACATCTGATCAATTAAAAAGCTGCTTGGTTATTATCATTTTATAGCAGAAATTCTTCAAATCGTACGTGATTTACTGTCCATCTTGTATCTGTCGCAGATGTCACGTGACTATCAGTAAAATTTCAAGGCAACTTGAAACGGATTGCTAGTGTGGTAATTAAATTGTTTCCCACTTTCGAAAATTTTAGTTATTTATTATCTATCATTATTATTATATTATATAAAGTGTCACACTGCAATGTGTATTAATTTGTTGTATGAAATTCCCCGTTAAAAAAATGAGTTACAAAAAAAAAAAAACAACGAAAAACTGAACTCCTGCCAGACTTTTAAAGTCCTTGGTAACGATGTACTTTAAGAACTGGAATATTTTTTGTCTGACCAATTCATATAGAACATATTTTTATAAAGATAAAAGGTATTACTCAATCAATATGATTGACCTTCCTGACTTCTATTATCATGAATATTCAGTTTCTTTTTCTTTTGGGACATAAAATAAATTTTCAATACTTTTTCCCAGGTCTATTAGTACTCGTGTTCGATTTTACTGGCGAAACAATATATTCAAAGCATTCACTGAAAATGTTTTTTTTCATATCTGTCCGATTTTTTTTATTGATTCGTTAAGAAAATAATCGTAAAAATATTTTTAGAAATTTTTCAGGGAACACTTGATCACCAGTCACATAGGCGTGTTCACATAAAAGTCTGTTTCTTTGGACATTTGTTAGAAAAAACGCCAGGTCGAATGTACAGCAAATCTTGAAAAGTCTTAAACTTATTAAGATATTACGAGTAGTATCACTAATAACAAATAAACCGGTAATTTCACGCATATATTGGCATACATTGGTAATATCCTTTTCCGCGACAGTAACGTAATTTAAACGTAATCGTTTTTTCAGTTTCTCTTCTCCAAAACCGACCCTATTTTACGAAAGAACACCCAAAAACGTTATAAAACGTGTCAAAATTTTCTATTCTCAAAAAGCGGATGTTGTTTTGTCGTAGGAAACCCGGCAAATATTTTTATCACATTATTTTGCATTAGCTACTTTCAAAGCATTTTCAAAAAGATGGTAAATAAAATAAATGTTTTTACAGAAACAAGTTTTTTTAAAAGAAGTACTATAATATGTCATTTTTAATAAAAAAAAAAATCGGTTTCAGAGTGTCACTGATCGTTTATTAATCATATTAAATTGGATAATAAAATTGGTAATTTAGTTCAAATCAATTTTAGGTAAAGTAAGCTACAAATACTAACTTATTTCAACCATGCGTTTTTCCTATTTAACTAATAAAAAGGCTTCTAAAACATGTATTTTCCTTATTAAAGATATGTTTTTTCTTAATTGTCAGAACCTAATTTTATGACATTTTTCTAAAGACAAGATGATTAATTATTGCTTATTAGATTAATCATTTTTACGGAATTCTACGTTTCAGTCATTTAACGGTAACTTCTCTCATTTACGGTTTTACACGTAGTGGATATCATATTTACCTATACCGCATAATCACCCGTAACATACTAAAACGTATTTTCATCAAACGTGCGTTTATAATTATCTGAGATTTTTATTTCACAGCAAACAAACACCTATCCCCAAAAACGTAAAATGACGGTGTTTTCAATATTTTACGATGGACAACCATATCGTTGAAATACGGTATATTGCTCGTTCCCGTATTTATGCGTAAGATTTATCAGAAATAACGTACGCTTTATAAGACTTAATTCTTTTACGCTGATTTCCGTTACAGTTTTTAAGACTGTTAAAAAAAAAACACACGTTTTATAACGTTTCGGGTTTCCTTCATTAATTCAGACCCCGCTTTTAGGGTTTGAAAAAATGTGCACGTTTTAAAACGTTTCGGGTGTCAGTCCGAAAAAGAGGGTCGGTCGTAACTACCGATTTCCCTCTTTGATGCCTCAATAGGGGGCGGAACGTTATTGATAATTAACCTAGGTTGCGCGCAAAGCAGATAAAAATGGCACAGGTACCGTCTTAAAACTTTTAAAAACATAGTTTCTAGACTAATATCTTCCAAATTAAATCATATATGTCTTCAGAAAATCTTGAGAAATCTTCTAAGCAAAAAATCTCATTTAAGGTATTTTTAGTGATAATTGACTACGTTGTCACATTAACCTTCTGAATTTTCTATATGGACTTGTCCAGCTTCCATTTTAGAATCTATTTTGGTGAAGCTGGTCATCAAACAATATAGAGAAAGACCGGTGGGGACATTTCAACTTCATGAATTTCCGATATCTTCTTCGTGAATTCATAATTCTAACTTCATGAATTCAATAATTAATTCTAACTTCATGAATTCACGATTTCAACTTCACGGATTCATGAAGTTGAAATCGTGAACTGGTGCAGTTGAAATTATGCATTCACGAAGTTGAATTCGTTAAGTTGAAATCGTGAATTCGTGGAGATTTGTGATGTTGAAACCGTGAATTGACGAAGATGAAATCGGGAATTCATGAAGTTGAAATGACCCAAACGGTCTTTCGTACCCGGTCCTGTGATCTATACTGGTGACTAAGGCTAATCACTTCCGGTTAGAAATAAAAGGTTCACTGACGACCATCTAGTATTTAAATCATTTAAACTTAATATATTTTAATCATTTATGAAGTTAAAATATGAAAATATTAAAATTTAAACTCAGAAACTCATACTGAGATTTTGACATTGTTGAAGATCTATTTAATTAGAGCTATAACAAAGTGTTGATAAGAAACGTTTTAAAAACTCCATTGTGAACGAAAAGTATAGTCCGTTTCAAACCAGACATTTTATAACGTATATTGGATATTATTTATAGCTAGATACCGCTATAAATTAATATAATTGCTCTGCATTGTCATTGAATAATCATGACATTGTGTGCCTCGCGATGTGTCTGATCTCTTATTTAATCTGGCGAATTAGTATTAAGGGGTGATTTTTATCGACAAAATATAAGTCAAATATACATGCTAAATGAATGAAGTAAATTAGCTAAAACTTCAATTTAATCGGCTATTGTCAAAAATACTAATACATGTACATTTTTTTTTGTTTACAGAACTTAGATCTAATGAAAAAGAATTGGTCAGGGAGGGACTGTATATACCTAAATCAATGCAGGTGTAATTCCAATAAATAATAACATCGGTCTGTACGGAAGCTTATCAGGGCCTCCACTTATCTAAACGTTTCACGTCATGTCAACTTGTCTCTTCTCGTTTTGACCAAAAACATTCCATGAAGACGTTATGATTAATACGTAATACGTAAAACATTCCATGAAGAGGTTATGATTAATACGTAATACGTAGAAGTTTTTAGTCATTGCAAAAAAACTTTGTTGAATTACGTGAGCTATTTGTCAATGCGAGAAACGTCTTTGCGTCTTACTAAATATTTCAGCAAAGTCGTGAAATCAAGAAGTTTCGACAGGATTTTTGTCGAAGAGACAAAAGCTTCAAGCATATCGAAAAAAATTCAGTTGCAATGCCTAAAAGCTTCTCATCTTTGTCAGTAAATTTTATTGAGAAATGCAAAAACATCTTATCAATGTGAATAAAAATAAGTCGACTTAGCGCAAAACATCTCACCAACTGTAGGCCCTGATACGCTTCCGTAGGTCTGTATAAATATCAAATTATTGCATATACCAAAAATTTAAAAAATAAATATCTTTTATCTAGATAAAGTACCTTCTACTGCCTAATGGACAAAGTTATTCCGGATAAGATATTCATACAAAATACAAAGAAATAAGTATGTGAATGAAAATATTGATTGAAAACTAACCATAAATTGTGGGGATAAACAAACAGACGTGTATCTGCTTCAAACGCAGTAGGAGTATGCTTGTTAACTTCACTGTTTAGGGGATTTCAATACCAAAATGCAAAACCTGAGCTATCGGCAGTGTAGAGCCTTGCCAAACTTCACGGAAGTGCAAGTTGGTATGACTTTACAATGATGGCAAATGCTAATCACTGCTGCTTCCAGCAGGTTACGGAACTGAAATTTATATTTCATAAATTTTACTGTGATAGCACATAGATTTAATATACACTTAACAATTTTTATGAGGTGGCAAATTTTAAAGGTTTAGACAAGACTGAGGTCACTTGACTATCTCAATATGAATTTATAAAGACCAACTTTCATAAGATTAAACATATAAATCTGAATAATGCTCCTGCCTTTGATTAAGATATATTCTAATACGAATCTTCTAAAGTGTCATTACACTTGCTGTTAAAATAAAATAATTAAAAATTTAGAAAAAATATTAACGAGTATTTTGACCTATTAGACAGGACTGATTTTGAGAATTCGGCCCCCTATAAGATGCTAGAGGCATTTTGTAGTACAAGTGGTATCTTGGTGTATTTTACCTATTTAAGGTATGATGAATCCGATAAAGGTGGATATCAAATTGAAAAACTTGACCTTGACCATTGAAATGGCCATTTAAAATGACCACTAAAATGGCCACCAAATTCCTTTATCATAAATGGATGATATATCAAATAAAACTTTTAAGGAAAGGAAAAGCCTGAAAAATCCAAGATGGCAGACATTTTTTCTATAGTAATATAGTAATATAGAAGATAGTACTGAAAATTTTAAGGCATTAAATACATATTTAGGGTTTACGCAGCGAACACTACACTCTTTCCTGCCCTATCTGCTAGATTTTATCTGGCACTCAGATGCCTACAGCGTAAATATGTGTGAGGGGGTTAAAACGTGTGCAAAATATACATTAATTAAAGGTCACTTTTTTCTGAGTACTTTGCGGTTTTGGTGTTCGTTTTTTCTGTTATCAGTCGTCGTCTTCGTTCTTCTGTTATCGGTTCTCGTCGCATTTCTCTGCTGTCAGTTATTCTGTTATTGGTCGTGACTTTCCTTCATCTGTTATTGGTCCTCGTCGCAGTTCTCTTGTTGTCAGTTCTTCTGTTATTGGTCGTGATCTTCGTTCTTCTGTAATCGGTCCTGGTCTCAATTCTTTTGTTGTTAGATGTTCTGCTATCGGTCGTCGTCTTCGTTCTTCTGTAATCGGTTCTCCTCTTCGTTCTTCTCTGTTCTTCTGTCATTCGTTCTCGTCTCTATTCTTCTGTAATCAGTCCCGGTCTCCGTTTTCTTGATGTCAATTCTTCTGTCATCAGTCCTCGTCTCTTTTTTTCTGTTATAAATCCTCGTCTCCGGTGTCTTGTTGTCAGTTCTTCTGTTATTGGTCCCTGTGCTGTTCTGTTATTGGTTCTCGTCTTCGTTCTTCTCCGTTCTTCCGTCATCGGTTCTCGTCTCTTTTCTTTTGTAATCAGTCCTGGTCTCCGTTTTCTGGTTCTTAATTCTTCTGTCATCGGTTCCCGTCTCTGTTATCGATCCTCGTCTTTATTCTTCTGTCATCAATCCTCGTCTATATTATTCTGTTATCGGTCTACGTCTCTATTTTTCTGTTATCAATCCTCGTCTCCGTTGTTTTGTTGTCAGTTCTCTGTTTTCCTGTTATCGGTTGACGCCTCTGATCGCTTGTTCTCTGATCGCTTGTTGTCAGTTCTTCTGTTATCGGTCCCTGTCTCTGTTCTTCTGTTATTGGTTCTCGTCTATGTTCCCTTGTTGTCAGTTCTTGACTCCGTTCTTCCTTCTGTTATCGGTCGTCGTCTTCGGTCTTGTACTTTCGGTACTTATTTCCTGTTCCGTTAAGGTCTTATCTTTGTTTCCTATCGTTGCCGTCATTCTGTGTCGATGTCCTAGTTTTGTCAGTCTTGTAGTCATTTATTCGTTCAGTGGAGTAGCGGGGGATCGAACTCACGACCCCTTGATTTGTAGGCAGACAGTGTTACCACTGCAACATAGCGCCCGCTCTGAATAATAACCATTTTTGAAATCCTTTATGCATAAAATACTATTTCAATGGCTAACAAAGGGTGTATTACAATTATATTTTAACACCTCTACTTTGTAGCCAACCCACGTGACTTTTATATATGGTCAAAGAAAATATTACTCGATTTATAACAAATAATATTTTTATAGATAACTTTGCTGTTACTTTTAAGATATCCCGAAAATTTATGGAGTGTACCCGGAATGATGTGATAATCTTCTTGTAGAATTTTTCTCAAAACCGTGAACTGAATTCCAAAATTTTCAGAGAGCTGCCATGGTATATGCAAACACACGTAGCAATTTCCCGGTTTTAGACATTTTATGACTCGATGAAAATATGGTGTTGTTATTGTTGTTGTTGTTTTTAACTTTAAATTTCAAATTAAATAGTCACTTATTTTTTAACAAGACGGTAAACTTAATATTGCCCAAATGTCATCAAGAGCAGTTTTGCATGTACGTGGAAGGAATGTATTTTTTCAGACTGTACAAATGAAAAAAAAATATTAGAGACGATATTACCTGATTGGTAATTTAGATGAATAGAAGTAAGTTTTCTTCTTTTTATTGCTTTGACATTTTAAGTTATTTATCAATTTCAGCTTTGCTTTTCTCGAAACAGTCTGACATTGTCAGAATTGTCAGCAAACTAAAATTGAGGTACCACATGGGAAAATCTTAAGAAAGTAGTTTCGTCATTGAAAAGTGTGAAATTATATTTTTTGTATAATTTTCACTGTGAAATTATCAAATATAATTTTCACGGATAAATCAGTAATCCACTGAAAAGCATAAATAAAAAAAAACTATGAAAGTAATGTAGTAAAATCATATCTGCTAAAAATGTAAACGTCATCGTTACTTCCGCAGTAGCACAGCCGGTTAAGTGATTGACTGATGTGTGTGAGAGGTCTATGGTTCGATTCCTACTGTTGCCATTTTTTAAGTCCTGTTGTTTTTTTTGTTGTTTTATTTTGTGGGGCGCAAGTATATATTTTAAAACACTTTTTGTCTCGGTTTGTGCTGTGTTAATGGCATTGAAAATGACCTTTTTGACATTTCAAAATAATTTTTAAATACTCATTTTAAAACCCAAAAAACCCTAAAAGAAAAAATATGAAAAAAAAAATGAAAACTTTAAAAAAACATAGTACAAATAAATTTAAAATTTCGAACAATGAAGTACATTTCACACTTTTTTCCCGAATTGAATTCTTTTTACAGATAAAAATTCCCCAATTTTAAAAAATTATTTCGTTTTAAAAGAAAAAATAAAATCTTTAATTTGAAAATTGATTCGTATTACAAATATTACCCGTTTTTACGGAAAATTTTAATTTTTTATTGAAATTTTTTTTCTTTGGAATATTTAAAATAAGTTTATTGTTCAAAATAAGTCAAATACTAAACAAAACATTAAAAGTGATTTTTTTTTCAATCCTTAAAACCTTAACGCGCTTGTAAAACAGTACTGTATATACTGTTATTTGAGCCATTATGCTTATAATCGCTATATCTCATTAAAATCTGATCATATTGAATAATCATTTGATTTTGACAAGAATAATTAATTGCATCATATTGTATCATTGTTTTAATATTTTTAAGCGACCATTTTGAATTGACCTTTTGAAGGTCAAGGTCAATTTTATTTTCTTGGTATCCACACTCATCGTCTTCAGCATACCCATATTAGGTTAAAACACTCAAGATATTACTTGTACTATAAAATGCCTCTAGCATTCATATTTTCTTAAAATCAGTCCTGTCTATATGACAGAATACTCATGAAAATTCAATGTAAACAATTTATTTGGGTCTATAAAACTTCGAGTGATTGACTAGGACTGGCGAAATAACTTAGTGGTAACACTGTTTGACTACAAATAGTGGGGTCTGTTTAAGCCTCCATTACTAAAATGAGACTTTGAAAACCAGATGGTCCACAATACTGTAATGCATGCATCTTGCAAGTAATAGATCTGCAACGGAGTATTTTTGTATCCGTTTCACTACACTAAAAAAATAAACAAATTCAAAAATACTTCGAGCAACTCTTTTTGGGTTTCCAAATCAACTATAAATATACGTATACCATTTAAGGATATTCCCTACTTTCGGTTTTAAAAAAATAATGTTTAATCTTAAGTTACCATTAGAGTAGATTTTGACGGAATACTATTTTTTTTTTTAAATTTCTCAGCAAATTATCGCATGTCGTGTTCTAGGAGTTTTCCGAACTATGGCGGAAAGAGTCGAACATTTGAGATTTGTAATGAAACACGCCTTGAGTACGTGACGCAATTATTGCCATGGTCCTCTTATCAATATTTATATTTGCAGTAATACCTTTGAAGTTATTGCATATAGTTTGGTAAGTTAATTCTTATTTAATTTGATGAGTAACGAGTAATAAATGGTTTCTATACTATGTATCTTTAAAGTATTGATTTACTATTCATAATGAGTTGTGATTGATTTTTTAATACTGATATGTGAGAATCCATTTTTGAGGAATTAGAAATCTCTACCTGTTTAAGTATCTGACCTATTTTAAACATTTATTTTTTTAGCTCACTTGAGCTTGCTCAGGGATAGCTTTTAGGATCGTTGAATGAACGTCGTCCGTCGTCTGTCGTCCGTCCACACTTGTTCGTTAACACTCTAGCGGTCACATTTTTGCCTCAATAATCATCAAACTTTGTCAGGAGGCTTATCTAAATAATAGCTCGGATGAGTTGGAACATGGGTCATCTCGGATGAAAAACTAGGACACAGGAGCTAAAAATAGAAAAACCTTGTTAAGACTTTAGCGGTCACATTTTTGCCTCAATCATCATCAAACTTGGTCAGGATACTTGTCTTGGTGATAGCTCAGATGAGTTCGAACATGGGTCATCTCGGATGAAAAACTAGATCACAGGAGCTAAGAATAGAAAAACCTTGTTAACACTCTAGTGGTCACATTTTTGCCTCAATTATCATCAAACTTTGTCTGGATGCTTGTCTAGGTGATAGCTCGGATGAGTTTGAACATGGATCATCTCGGAGGAAAAACTAGGTCACCGGAGCTAAAAATAGAAAAACCTTGTTAACACTCTAGTGGTCACATATTTGCCCCAATCATCATCAAACTTTGTCAGGATGCTTGTCTTGGTGATAGCT